>NW_024082178.1:240744-260754 GCF_003009895.1 Hyaena hyaena
TTATGAAAAAAAAAAAAAAAAAAAAAAAAAGCTCATCAGGGCACCTGGGTGGCTCAGTCAGCTAAGTGTCCCACTCTTGACTTCGTCTCAAGTCATGATCTCACGGTTCGTGGATTCACCGCATCAGGCTCTGCGCAGACAGTGTGGAGCCTACTTGCGATTCTCTCTCTTCTTCTCTCTCTCTGCCCCCTCCTGTTCTCTCTCTCTCAAAATAAATAAATAAATAAATAAAGTTTTTTTAAAAAGCGTAAGAAGACAACACTAAAGGCAGTGGCTGCCATGTTGGGCAGGGACATCAGGCTCTTCCTTCATACGTCCTATCCGCTCCCAACTGTAACATGTTGCTGTGGATTTAGAGTCGCTTCTCAACCAGGCAGATGGAGTACGAAGCCATAAGATGAGGGAGGTAAAGCACATTCCATGTGCACCAGAACAGCTGACTAATGCAAGTGAGGTTAGCAAGCTCCACCTAACCTTGTATTGTTCTCTAACAAGGGTCCAGAAGGAGGCAATAAAGCTCTGGGAAATTTATTCTGAAATCTGAAATCTGTCCAAACACCAGTTGCCAACTAACCTGCCCAAAATCTGACAGGAAATTCAAACCAGCATGTTTTCCTGTTTTAAAAGAGGTGCCATTTTTGCCTCTTCTTTTTTTTTTTTTTTTTTTTGGTTTTCCTTCTGAGTTGAGAAAGGAAAAGCAAACTCTGAGTTTGAGAACAACTCTGAGTTGGTAATGAAACATTCGAATCAGATGGAAGGAATAAAACTTGGGATAAAATGGAACAGAACCAAACAAATCCCTGGAGCAGAAGAAAATCCTGGCAGTGAGAGAAAGGCAGGCCTTTCCAATATGGATCTGAATGAAGCAAACCTCAAAGCCAAACGTATGGGTGTGAACCTTCATAAAACGAAAGTGTGAAAATGCAAGTGTGCACGAATGGAAGCGGATTAATTTTCCAAAACTTCGTCGAGCATGGTGTTTCAGATCAGCTGAAGTTCAAACCGCTGGTGACTCTAGGCTCAGGGCAAGGATAATATGGGGAGTATGAAAAACTCTTGGATCGAATAGCCTCTGGTCACTCCTTCTTTGCATTTGTGAGAAGATTCTTTCTGGCTCCTGTATCCTAATGGAAGAAGGTTCTGATCCTTCAGTGGCCTGAGCCACGGGAGGAGCCTATCCAAAGTTAGTACTTTTCAAACCTCTTTTTCAAAAGGGAAATTCTTGTATGAAGGAATCTTAATTACAATCGGAGCTACTCTGGATGAGGAGGAAGAGAGGACACAGAGCCACCTCATTTGATGACTATATTAAGGAACACTGGAACAGCCCAGGGGTTAGAGGCACCCACCCTTCCCACTCTGTGCCGGTGAAAATTTGTATATAACTTTTGACTCGCAGAAACGTACTGACTATTGATTGGAAGCCTTACCAATCACGTGCACAGTTGCTTAACATGTATTTTGTCAGTTATATGTATTAGATGCTGTATTCTTACAGTAAGTAAGCTAGAGAGAAGAAAATTTCTTCAGAAAATCATAAGAGAAAATGCATTTATGGTTCTCTACTGTATTTATCAAAAAAAGATTCATGCATCAGCAGACCCTTACAGTTCAAACTCATGTTGTTCAAGGGTCAAGTTTACATTTATTTTATGTGTGTAAAAATCTCATCATTTCTAAGAATGGTGTTTAGAGATTGTCCTGGGGCGCCTGGGTGGCTCAGTCCATTAAGCAACCAACACTTGATTTTTGTCTCAGGTCATGATCTTGCAGTTGTGAGATCGAGTCCCTTGTAGGCCTCTGTGCTGAGTGTGAAGCCTGGTTGGCATTCTGTCTCTCCCTCTCTCTCTCTGCCCCTCCCCCGCTTGCTCTATCTCTCTCTCTCGAAAGAAATAAACATTAAAAAAAATAAATTGTCCCAGGGTCGCCTGGGTGGCTTAGTCGGTTAAGCGTCTGACATTCGCTTAGGTCATGATCTCGTGGTTCGTGGGTTCGAGCCCTGCATCGGGCTCTGTGCTGACTGCCAGCTCAGAGCCTGGAGCCTATTTCAGAGTCTGTATCTCCCTCTCTCTCTGGCCCTCACCTGCTCACGCTGTCTCTCTCTCTCTCTCTCCTAGAAATAAATAAAAATATTTTAAAAAAAATAAAATAAATTGTCCCAGTGATTACTATCTAGTTGATTGATATGGATAAATGTATTTTTAATTATAAATTATATGAACAAATAATCTGACTCTACATTTGTAGAACTGGTAGACTTCCTTGTCCCTGGGAACCCTAGGGACTCAAGCGTTTCAAAACAGACTTTGAGATGAGAAGAAAAGCCTTACGATGAATAGCAGATTTGGCAGAAATTGGCCAGATGCTTATCCATTCCATTTTCTCCTCCTGGGGAACAGAGGAACACCAGACATTCCAGTCACCCTTGCAAGGAAGTTAGGAGCACGTGGCTGAGGTCTGGCCAACGGAATATGAGTGAAAATAGTATGTATCTCTTTCAGGCCTTGTCTCTATACTTTCTCCTGCACTCCCCCACCCTGTCCTCCTCTGTCTTTCTTATCTGTACACTGGAAAGGAAGGGCTGCTGGTTGGTAGAGTTACAAGATGCAGGGAGTGTCTGCCTAATCCTTGAGTTTCTGTCTAAATGAGAATGACTCAGAAACCTACACTGGCAGCATCACATTACGGTATGAGCAAGAAATAAGAAGTTCCTGGGTTAAGCCACTGGGATTCGAAGGTTTGTGACCACGGTGACATACAGAAGATACAGACTTCTAAAATTTATTTAATTTCCTTGGAAAAAGTTTTTTTTTTAATTTTGTTAAGAGAGCTAATTTCAGCCTGAGTTTCCTCCATACCATAGATTCCTTTTTACATGTATAATTGGAAAAGGGTTCTCTTTTCCAATTATACATGTGAATGTAACCAACTAGCATGAACTTGCATTTTTGGGGGGCAATATTTTAAAGTGTATTAAATATCACGGTAGATCTAGAAATTAAAATGTAGAAATTGACATCTTGCAGCCGGAAACACTTAGAAAAATTATGTTTCCTTGTTCTTTAATTGGAATTAATATTAATATCAGTGGCTACACTGAATGAATATGGAAGTTGGTACCCTCCCCCAACATGTGTTTTTATCCAAGCAGGTAAAAACTATGTCACCTATCATGCGATCCTTTTGCCCTGGGCATCAGAAACCTTGGGTCAGAATTAATGTTTAATCACAATACTTGTTGGCATTATTTGCCACCAATTCCCTTACATGGGTTTGATTTTTCTGTGTCTTTCTCTTTTTTTTTTTTGTAGTGTTGCATTTTTTATTATAGCAAAGAAAGAGAAACAAATCAAATGGCTAATAGAGGAACTGTCAAGTAAAATGTGGTATCTCCACTTGTGGAAATTAAATGGCTACCATCAATGGCAATAATCAAGATCAGGAAGCAAAATGACAAAAAAATCACTCAGGACTAAAGTAGGGAAAAATAGAATAAAAAGTTAAATTTAATTTAAATAGAAACTTATAAAAGTTAAATGTATATGCCAATTATAAATAATATGATATACAAATAATAAATGCAAGCAGGAAGCACATTAAATTTCCCCAGGTTTTAAATTGTAGCATTGCTAGCTGTTTTAATCTTCATCTTTATTTTCTCAATGTCCAGTCTTGTATGATTTTTAAAGAGCACTTCATAGAGATATAATTCATATACTATAAAATTCTTTTCAGTATATAACTCAGTGGTTCTTAGCATATTCATAGGGTTATGCAACTATTACCACTAATTCCAGAACATTTTCATAAGCCCTAAAAGAAACTTGGTACCCTTTTACAGTCATTCCCCACTGTGCCCTCCCTCTAGCCCATGGCAACCACTAACCTACCTTCAACCTACAGAGATTTGCCTATTCTGGAGATTCTACATAAATAGATTCACACCATAGAGCCCTTTGTGCTTGGTTTCTTTCACGTAGCTGAAGGTTCATCCATGTTGTAGCATGTATCCACAAATAATTTGAATTCTTTCATGGCTGAATAATATTCCATTTTATAGATACATCACATTTTATTTTTCTATTTTTTATTTAATGAACATTAGGGTTGTTTCTACTGTTTGGCTATTAGTGAATAATGTTGCTATGAACATCAACTATAGGTGACGGTTTTTATCATGGGTATATATTCAGGGGTAGAATTGCTGGGTCATACAGAAATTCTATGTTAACTTTTTTGATGAACCATCCAACTCTCTACCCACATAGTGGCACCCTTTTACAATCCCTGCCAGCAACGTGTCAGTGTGTGAAGGTTCCAATTTCTTCACATCCTTGTCAACATTTGTTATTGTCTTTATTTTAGCCAGCCTAGTGAGTGTAAAGTGGTATCTCAATGTCTTTTTGAAATGCATTCCCTTAATGTTTAATGATGTCCAGCACTTTTGCATGTGCTTAATATGCAGCTGTATGTCTTCTTTGGAGAAATGTCTATATACATCCTTTATTGCATTGCTAGGTATTTATCCAAAGGATACCAAAATGCTGATTTGAAGGGACACATGCACCCAATGTTTATAGTAGCGCTATCAATAATAGCCAAATTATGGAAAGAGCTCAAATGTCCATCGATAGATGAATGGATAAAGAAGAGGTAGTATCTATATACAATGGATTACTACTTGGTGATCTAAAGGAATGAAATCTTGCCATTTGCAACTATTTGGAGGGAACTAGAGTGTATTATGCTAGGTGAAATAAGTCAGTGAGAGAAAGACAAATACCATATGATTTCACTCATATGTGGAATTTAAGAAATATAACCATTGAACTTAGGAGAGGGAAAGGAAAAATAAGATTAAAACACAGAGGGAAGCAAACCATAAGAGACTCTTAAACACAGAGAACAAACACAGAGGGTTACTGGAGGTGACTGGGGGAATGGGGAGGGTGGGTGATGAGCATTAAGGAGGGCACTTGTTTGATGAGGACTTGGTGTTATATGGAAGTGACGAATCATTGGGATCTACTGCTGAAACCAGTACTACACTGTATGTTAACTAACTTGAATTTAAATAAATAAATTTTTAAAAAGAAGAAAATGAAAACTCTAAACCATGGAATGGAGAAATATTTGCCTTTCATATATCTGATAAGGGACTTGGATCAAAAACACAAAAAGGGCTCTTAAGGCAACAATAAATCTGTGAATAATCTCATAAATAACTGTTGCCCCCCAAATGGGTAAAGGATGTATATAGACATTTCTGTGTCTTTCTTAACAGTTTGTTGTTTTTTATTGTTGGAACTACTGGATCCATTTTGGCAAAGGTTTACTCTAAACAAGTAAATCTTTCAAGAGAAATGACACCAGCAAACAAAATGAAACACATGTTTGGAATTCTCTTTAAAGCAACATTTCACTTGAGTGATATCGAAAAGTTTTCCCAACTGCTGTGCCTATTTAAGTGGATGTGACATCACAATTAAATGAAGAGGTTTTGTACAGCGTAGGTATTTACAAAGCACCTACCCTGTGGTGGAGGAACTCAAGGATGGTCTTTGGAAATGGGTTAGTCAATGAAGGGACAACCCCTTGACCCTATTGCAATCATTTTTTTAAAAAATTTCTTAAAATGTTTTTATTTATTTCTGAGAGAGAGACAGTGTGAGCAGGGGAGGGTCAGAGAGAGAGGGAGATACAGAATCTGAAGCAGGCTCCAGGCTCTGAGCTAGCTGTCAGGACACAGCCCGACGCAGGGCTCGAACCCACGAGCTGTGAGATCATGACCTGAGCCAAAGTCAGACGCTTAACTGATTGAGCCCCCCAGGCGCCCCTGCAATCATTTCTTTACCCAGATATATGCCCCAGATATATGAAGAGCATGAGTGGCAAACAAATTCCTATTTTATCAAAATTGGAACCAGATTTTAAAAATAGACTTTAGTTCAGGGGCACCTGGGTGGCTCAGTCAGTTGAGCCTCTGACTCTTGATTTCAGCTCAGATCATGATCCTAGGGTGGTGGGATCAAGCCCCTTGTCAGGCTCTGTGCTGAGCGTGGAGACTGCTTGAGAGTCTCTTTCCCTCTGTTCCTCCCCTCCCCTCGTACACGCTCTCTCTCTCTAAATAAAATAAATCTTTAATAAATAAAAATAGATTTTAGTTTAAACAACTTTTTTTCTATCAAACCCTAACGGATCCCCCATAATTGTTAACCTGATGCCAGGACTAACAAAACATCTTTGTGCAGCAATCACGGCTATCGTTTCATATTTTGTAAGGGTTTCTACTGGAATATTACTATACCGTTCTTCCTTTCTGCTGATCGAATGAAGAAAAGCTGGTTTGTAGCAGGGTCTGCTTCCACTCGTGGAAGAGTGGCTTCAAATAAAACCTCACAAAAGAAGAAGGGTGACCATGAACGTGTTCAAGCTTGTTCACCTTCCTGGTAATGGACTATTTTCATATTATGAAAGGAATCATAAATACATACTTCTCTTCCTCTTCTAATGCCTTGGCTGTTTTATTTTAAAGATCAAGCAGGGGCGCTTGGGTGGCTCAGTTGGTTAAGCATCCGACTTCAGCCCAGGTCACGATCTCACAGTTTGTGGGTTCGAGCCCCATGTCGGGCTCTGTGCTGACAGCTAGCTCAGAGCCTGGAGCCTGCTTCAGATTCTGTGTCTCCCTCTCTCTCTGACCCTCCCCTGCTCACGCTGTCTCTCTCTCAGAAATAAATAAAACATTAAACAAGAAAAAAAAAATTTAAAGGTCAAGCAGTGGTTATGATGTCTTCTGGCCACAAGGGGCGCCTCTGAGTTCTCATCTTGGGAAAGCGTGAAGAAGAGTTAAGAGTAACTTCCTGGATGGACCTTAGGCCTCGGAGCCCTGTGCTCACATTGCCCTTTACAGCAGGGGGATGGAGCATCCCTGCACACTGCCCAAGTTCAGCCTCTGTCATAACAGGCCTCTAACTCTGGTAGCAGCAACAGCCACCTAGTGGCTCTTTCTGGAGTATCTGGTCCCCCAAACCGAGTCCTCTAGCCTCAAAGAGACATTCATTTCTGGTTCCCCTCTCATAGCAGCCCAAGATGGGAACAGCTACCTTATGGTTGGATTAAGTAAAGTGAGGAATTCTTGTACAGGAGGGACTCTAGTAATGAGAGACATTTGTGTAATAATGGGACAGGCACTCAAAGTCATTTTAATTTGAATATTTAAGAAGATGTGACCTTACATATTCTCCTCAGGATGCTGAAGTACACATCAAGTGAAAATGTAAGGATATAGCCCCAATCCAAAGGGAGATATGTATAGAATTTATCAATATAATCCTTGGTGCTAACAAAGCAACAGAGTTTATACCAGATGAATTAAATCAATGTAACATGTATTTATTAATACTATAAGTGCCACTAACGCTACTTGCTAGGTATACGGATGAATAATATATGATCCCTGTCCATGAGAAGGTGATGGTCCCTGAGCCTCTATCTGACCACTGGGAATGTTCACCCTTGCCATCACCTGGCCAAAATATTTTGCCCAGGTCTTGTCACTGTTTCATGAGCCAAAACTCTGAATGACATTTACTGGTATTCTTGCCTCACTTTATCTTTCACCTAGAGCAGCTTCGGTGTTTGATGAGCAAGAAGCCACAGACATATACAGATTCTAGATCAAAGAGAAAGTTCCATTCAAGAATATCTTCATCTCTGGCTGGTAGAAGTCAGGTTGCTTTCATACGACCCCTCCCTTAGACCAGATGTTCATAACCTTGAGTCCTGGGAACTATGAACTTCTTACTGTTCTATGTACTATTGTATGGGAAGGGGGGTGGTATTTTACTGAGTCATTAATGTCTGCCTTCATCAATTTTTATCTGATGGAAATGAATAAAAGGATAATTTCTCCCTTCCTTCTCCTAGAGAGATAAATAACTTTCCCTTTTCAGTGTTCCTAGGACCTAGTTCTGCCCTGAAGGTCACCTCCATCTGCTGCTTTGCTGAGGGTGGAGGACAGAGGTGGGGAGTGTCTGTGAGGGGAGAGGCCAGGAGACTATGGTAGGTGGATGGGGGTGGGATGGATCAGGGGTAGTAACAAGAGATAGTAGTAAGAGATAGAACTGGAGGGAGGGAGTTATGGGAGAGGTGCTGTCGATCTAAGCTCTTTGGATGGCAGGGCCCACGCAGCAGTCCAGAGGCATCAGGGCCTCCCACAAGAATGGTTGGAAGTATGTTCTCTACGGAAGCGGCTGGAGAGTCTGGACACTAGTGCTACAGACTGGGAGGTCAGCACAGATCTCCAAGCAGAGCCAGACATTGTCATCTGCACCTCCGGGCGAAGGACAAAAACCCCAAGAGGACTGGGCTGAAATCTTGAGGCTCCCCCTAACATTTTTGGTCCAAGTTTCCTGAGTGACCTCAAGTGAATAGCAAGGAAGGACGAGAAACACCCTCCCACAGATAACTGAACTTGGATCTCTCAAGCACCTGGTGGGTGGAAGGCTGAGTCAGCTAGGACTTAGAAAAATTAAGGATGAGACATTTCTTACACTTGCAAGATCATGGAGCAAAGGCAAGCCAATTACATGCATATGTATACTTTCTTTTAGGAAAAGTGCCCAGAACTTCGTCCAATTTTTAAAGAAAACTAAGCCTTAGGAGATAGGGGGTGTTTTTTGAGCTGGGCTCTCTGAGATGAGAATTCAAGGTTTGTGAGTGAGTCATTTATTTAAAAAAAAAAAAAAAAAAAAAGTGCTTCTAGGGGCGCCGGAGTGGCTCAGCCGGTTGAGCATCCAACTTTGGCTCAGGTCATGATCTCATTGTTCATGAGTTCAAGACCCATGTTGGGCTCTGTGCTGACAGCTCAGAGCCTGGAGCCTGCTTCAGATTCTGTATCTCCCTCTCTCTGCCCTTCCCCAACTTGCTCTCTCTCTCTCTCTCAAATATAAATATAAATAAATATTTTAAAAAATTTTTTGAAAAAGGAAATGCTTCTAGAGGAGACTGGCAAGAAAGTGGGAAGGCAGAGAGAAGGGGGCAGGATAGCAAGCAAAGCTGCATCTTAGGCAAAGCTCTGCAGAGGAGGGTTTGGGCTGATCCCACAGGGACCCTCTGGGATGTTAAGTTACACTTCTGAGTAGGATCAACTGAGACAAGAGAGCGGGGCTTACAAGCCTTTGCTCAAGGGCCATGGGCAGGGCTGTGGAGAACAAATCCCCAGGCCCTCGGGCTGTAGCTCTCTGTGCTGGCTCTGGTAGAGATAAGGGCAGCTTTCCTAAGAGCTTCAAATGCTGTCAATTTGAATCAAATGCACAACAGAGGAAAGAGGGAATGTGCAAGAGAATGGTCAAGGAAAACCGAATGGAAGCTGGGGGGATGTGGGTGGGAGCACCAATATCGTCCACTCGTCCCCCTGAAAGCTGTCCCTAAAAAGGCCACGGTAAGTGGAGGGCCAGGGACTGATGCCCCAAGCATGGCCGTGGGAACACTAAGGAAAGAAGAGACCTAGCAGAGACGGGTCAAGAAAAGGGACACTGTGCATATATAAAGAAGAGAGTTCCCAGAACCAGTGTTTCGGTAAGTCCAGTAGGTCTGCTCTCCGTCCTTCCAGAAAATGGCTCCTCACTTGGGGTTAGTCGTCTTTGCTCAAACAGCCCATTACTCTTTCCTGTCAGTCAGAGCCTCTTAGTGGCCATTTATCCATTTCAATCCCAGCCTCTGGCCACTCTGCTGGACCTTCTGTCTTGCTCCCTCCTCCTGCTGCTCCAGGCTCCTCTTCCAGCATCTCTGTCTTTCTGGTCACCTCACTATGTCTTTTTCTTCTATCATGTCAAGAAGCAGAATCTCCTATGTTGTAGTCCTAGTCCAGCCAAGCTGTGCCCAGTGGGTCTCGTTTTCACAACCAAACACACCCACAGAAGGTGTGTTCTTAGGCAGAGCAAGTTTGCTCCCTGAGAGTCTGGAGTTGTCGCTTCACATGATTCCCCCATCCCTGTTACACACACACACACACACACACACACACACACACACACACACACAGAGACTGAGGCCCACAGAAATGGAAACTTGCCCAAGGCCGTTTAACTAGTCAGGAACAGAACCAGACAAAATCTCAAGTTCTTAATTCTCTTATCAGTGTTCCATACCTCCTAACACACTGCCTCCCTTGTGTTCAAGCGTTTTGTATCAATGGTAATAAATATAAAGAACTTCCTTGGGGGAGGCAACTCAAGCTAAGTGTCAAATGCATTCCACAAATACATAGAATTCTTTTTTTTTTTTGGAATCTGGGAGGCTGAGGCACATGGTATAAATGTGGGGAAGCAGAAATTAGCATACATTCCAAAATGAAGGAAAGGGGCCCTTCCAAAAAGAAAAGAAACAGGCAATCCTGCAGAGCCAAAAGGGACTCTTTACAGAAGCTATTAACTTGACAACCTTGTAGTGTCGATAAAAACACTTTCTTTGCTGAGTATTTTCTTACTGATTTCACCAAAATCATATGATGGATGATAAAGTTAAAGGTATTTCAAATAGATCATCTGATTCACTTTCCTACCTTCAGACAGAAAGAGGTAGTCTTATCTCTGTTTTCAGAAAAATTAGGTGAGCACCAGCCGTCACAGTGTTACTATTGACTCAAGGGCCATTGAGAGTTCAGATCACTTACAGTCTAATTCTCTGAAGCCACACCTCACACAGTCCTTTACAGATTACAAAGCACTTTCTCCCCATCGAACTTGATGTAATCCTCATGGCAACCTTGCATGACAGGCAAATGACTACCTCATTCTACATACAGGAAAACCAAAGCTTTCAGAGGTTACCTAAAAGCAGCCCACTAGCATGTGTTACAGTTCAGACCCAAATCCAAACCCTCAGCTCCAAACCCCATGCTTTATTTTTTTTTTTAACACTCTGTCTAAATTACTGTTACGACTAGGGGAGGTAGGTCTGGTTGGGTCACTGGTTTGGATGTTACAGGCAACAAGGAAACCCGGCCAAACCGTAAGTCACTGCGGGTGGGATCTTTCTATATGAAATAGGGTGTCTTGGCTGAACAGGAGCTGACTGTCAAATGCCTCCAGTGAATGGGTGGTTACTCCATACCAGGCTCTCTTCCAGGGACAGAGCAATGGCCAAAACAGAAAAAGTCCCTGCCCCCTGGAATTTACATTCTAGGATGAGACAGAATTAAAGCAACTAATGAGATATAAAATATGCAAGTGATGGTAAGTGCTATGGAGGGAAATAAAAACAGAATGAAGGGTCCCTGGAGAGAGAGAGGGAGAGGGAGGGAGAGAAAGAAAGAGAGAGAGAGAGACTGTGTATGGCGGGGGGATGTGGTTCTATTTTACATATTAGGTGTTCAGGAAAGACCATCAGAGAAGGCCACTAAAGGACCTAAAGGAAGTGAAGGAGCAAGTTTTAGGGAGAGATGAGAGTAACAACTCCAGATGGAAGAAAACAGAAGTGCCAAGGTGTGAGCTTGGTGAGTCTGAAGCCCAGGAAGGAGGCCAGTATGGCTAGGGATGTCCAGCAGCCTTGAACTTCCTTTCATGGAGCAAAAAAATTCATAAGAGAAAAAGAAGTGCACCTCGTTAGAACATAAAGAATAACACAACCTAAAAGTGTGTAAGTGTTACAGAGGGACAGAAGTCGAATTTCATGGGATTGCAGAGGAAATAAAGGAGGCTCAGAGCCATAGAGTCAGAATTTGATTCTCTAGTCCAAGATTCTGAATTTTTTTTCCCAGTAAAATATACTTCTGTCAAATTATGTCTCATGTGGATTGCCAACACGAAAACAAATGGAATCAAAATACTCCTGTTGACGTGAGGGTGGGAGGCTTTGCCTTTCCAACTTGGCCTTGCTCTTTCTCATCTCCGGCCACTGAGGCACCTTTAGGGAGCCCCAGTGCTCTAAGAAATGAAGTCTGCCAACTGCTGATTTAGTTAAATTAGTTCATCTTACAGAATCTGAGGCCCAAAAAGGGTCTCTTCTTCTGGTGTCTACTGGAGTAGAGCCCACCCTGGTCTTCTGTGCTGGCGCTGCCGCTGATGACCACGGGTGTGTCAGCCTCCCACCTCCTTGTATTGGCCTGGGCCTGGCTGATCAAGAACCCCAGCTCTCTCCACCCTCCCCTGTATGTGATTATACACTGGACTGGTTGCCTCTCTCTGCTCCTAGTCAAGGATGAATGCAATGCTCTGTGGGGCTTGCCATTTCCTCGGCAGTCTATTCCACCTGTAGGGCCATGCACTTGTCATGGTTTCCAAGGGACAATCTGAGACAATGGGAACAAGGAGGTCATTGCATTTCAAACTAGATTGTTGAGACCAAAGTGAGACAGAGGGCTTGAAAATTGGATTATTGGGAGAATAGACCTCTTAACACACAGAAATGACGGCTATGGACCTGCCCCCCAAATGCTCAGCACACGCTTGGCTTCTGTTTCACGCTTCACGTATTTTTTTTTTAATGTTTATGTTTTATTTATTTCTGAGAGATAGAGAGACAGCATGAACAGAGGAGGGTCAGAGAGAGAGGGAGACACAGAATCTGAAACAGGCTCCAGGCTCTGAGCTAGCTGTCAGCACAGAGCCCGACGCGGGGCTCGAACCCACATACCGATGTTTCACGTATTTCTTAGATCCTTCTTTTTGGTAAATTCTAGTCCTCCTTCCAGGAAACTAAATTCTCTTCCTTTTTGATGCTTTCTCAGACTTTCCCAGCAGAATCAATGGACTTTCTGTCTGTGTTCCTGTAGCACCTCTTCCAAGCATTTATTATATTCTCATCTTACTGCATTGGAAAAACGTGTTTACGTATCTTTCCCACTGGCTCTGAACTTCTCTTGTGAATAAGAAACATGTCTTATTTGTATTTGATGTCTCAACTGCCACTTAACGCACTGCTCTGGCTCTTGACACATTTGTTGATTGATGTAACTCAGCACTGACTGAGGTTATGAGACATAGAGATATTTTGAGAAATTACCAACTCGTGATAAGCCACCATCCATTATTTTCTTGGCCAACTTGGTAACTTATTGAAACATAAAACGACGGGTAAACACCCTGTTATTGGCCATTGGAAGTGTCTGGTGGACGGCACCAGCTTCCGGCTTCCACCCTTAGCCTGTTTCAGTTGTACACTGCCACATTTTTCTGTCTGTTCTTCCCCACTGGATCTGCCCCGAGGCAGACATGTTGCTATGGCCAACACAGCCAGCAATGACACGTTCTCCCTCATGCTTGGCCACAGCCCCTGGTAACTGTCAGCCTTTCAGATATGACTGACAAGAGTGGAAAGAAAAATCTGTGGGAAAAGCTAGGAAATCAGGTCCCAGCTCTTCTTCGCTCCCTGTGTAAAGATGATCTCATGTTTTCTGAGCATTATGTGGTGAATCTCACATGATCCTGAGACAGAGAGCCTTCTACCAAAAGACAACTTATTTTTCTGACAGACACATGGGCTTGGCTAGAGGCACCTCTAGCTTGTTAACAGTGAAAGACAAACTTAAGTTCCATTTCCCAAAATCGCACTGCACGTTGAGGTTACCTAGAAGGCTCATTCCCTTTCAACAATGCCAGCCTGACCAAAGCCACCTCTTTTGCAGGAGTTTATAATACCTAGATTATCCCAGATCTATTTTCTTTTTCTTTTTTTTTTTTTAATATTTTTATTTATTTCTAGGAGAGAGAGAGAGAGAGAGAGACAGCGTGAGCAGGGGAGGGTCAGAGAGAGAGGGAGACGCAGACTCTGAAACAGGCTCCAGGCTCTGAGCTGGCAGTCAGCACAGAGCCCGACGCGGGGCTCAAACCCATGAACTGCGAGATCATGACCTAAGCGAAAGTCGGTCGCTTAACCGACTAAGCCACCCAGGCGCCCCCCCCCCAGATCTATTTTCTTAAGCCAAGAACAAAACAACTTCAGTAATAGAAAAAGTCAGCTCTCACATGTCTCTTGATCTCTGCTTTGTCCAGATTTTTTGGATTTTGGGCCGAAATACCGGTGCCCCCACCAACAGGTCGCCTGCCCAGTCATTTCTGGTTCTCACTTTATGGTTAACAATTCAAAGTGCAATATTCTTGCTTTCATTTATAAGCGTTTGTTTAATCACATGGGATTTGCCATGTTTATTGTCAAACAATTGATCTTTTCTTCCTAAATCCCTCTAGGGTTTCCATCTAGCTGATATGGCTTTCACGTTTCTGTCAGAAATAACAAACAAGAACACAAGAGAGAAATATTTGTACTGTGCTGAAATGTGGAGTGTCCAGGGTTATCACTAAAAGGCACTTGAGACATGACCACAGAGGAAAAAGAAGTTGAGAAACTATTCGAAAAGACAAATCGCACCAAGGATGTTTATTTGGATTTCTAAAATTTCCCTTTCTCTGGATTTATTTACATTTTTTTAATATGAAGATATCCAACCTGAGTAACATTCTGTCCTGTATAGTTCACTAATTTGACTTTTGCAAGCAGCCAGACAGCAAAGGAAATGATTCCAAATAAGCTCTTGGTTGATGTGAAGCTCTGTATTTATTGAATTATAGAACATACAATAAAAATTGTCCTTTAAATGTAATCTTTCCAAAGCACCAGGGCTCATTCCCTGAAGGAAACAGGTAACTTACTCCTTCAGCTTTAGGAAGGGGCTCAGGGCTGTTACCTATAACCCAAAAAGGTGGACTGCTCTTAAGGGTAGCAGGGGAACTATAGGACTTTAATTCCCAAACTGGACCAACGCCAATTGGCTTTAGCCCTGATTCTTTCCAATTTGTGTTAGCTAAGTTCTAATTAAGCATGGTTCATTTTCATGAAGTCAGAAGCCAGGTCTTGCCTTCTCTACCTAGACTTTCAATATTGCAGAGGTTGTCTGTTTTTTTTTTTTTCCTTAATTAGGGTGAAGAATTCCCTTTGGTTTCCATAGCCAAAATTTTCCATTCGTTCCACTTAGAATGCCAATTGGCACCCACACTTTGCAACCATGTGCCTCAGGCACAGCTGGACAATGCATGAATGACTTTGGGATTAAAAAGGTGCTATGTCTTGGGAAGCATTCCTAATAACTTGGATTCCTATTTGCTCTCGACCACGATCAGTCTGATCGAAGCCACAATGAGCAAGTGAGCAGAGTAGGCAGGGAACAAGGAGGTTTCAGCTTCAATGCCTCCATGGACATCTCCTCTCTCCCTAAGCCTGGAGCCTGAATTCAACAAAGACTGACAATGAGAGTAGATCTGAAAAGTTCTCATCTCAAGGGGAAAAAAATCCTGTAACTATGGTGGTGGATGTTAACTATCCCTTTGCAATCTATACGTATATCGAATCCTTATGTTGTACACCTGAAACCAATGTAAGGTTACATGTCAAGTGTATCTCAATTAAAAAAAAAACCCTCCCATTCAAAAATTTAAAGAAGAAAAATCTTGCTGTCTTTGAAATTGCTCTCATATTTGACATGGGATGTATGTAACTATTGTTCTAAGTTTGTCTTTAAGAAACTTAAGTCTCATCCAATATTGAACATGCAGTAGGCATTTAATAAATCTTTGAATTAATGAGTAAGAAAAAGAGAATTACCAGAAAACTAATAATGATTGATTGGATGCAGCAGCAATGTTAAGTCGCTACAAATGTTTCTCAGTGCTTACCCTCATGTGCCATATTTACCTCCTCGTGAATGGTAACTGTACAGACCAGAGGCTCATCCATACCTTCAGGGGCATTGAACTTGCCAATATCTTCCTTCCCTCCCAGCTCCTGCCTTACCCCTCTGCTTGGGTTGCCCAAGACCCAGTGCTGAGCTTGGTGGCAAGGTCAACATTATGCTTCTGGAGCACCAGAGGCCAAAACAACCACTTGAACAACTAACAGTATCTCCATCTCTATATGTCCCTTGCCTTGTCAATCTCGCCAGCCAGAATCTGGAATTCTGGCTCCACTATTTAGTATCAGTTGACCAGATGCAATTTGCTTAACCTCTCTGTGCCTTAGTGTTCTCATCTCGTAAGAATCAGATCTTTTTCCAGACGGGTGTTTCTGCCAAATGTTTCTTATCATTTCAAACCTACAGAAAAGTTGTGGAATCAAACAAAGAAATCCTATTACTCTTCATTTGGATTATTCCTTTATAGTCTTTTCCCATGTGCTCTGTCGTTCTTTTCTTACGCTCGCTATCATTTTCTTTCTGAAATATTTGAGGGAAACTTGCAGCAGCCATCATGTCCACAGGATGGTTCTCAGGATTAAAGCAATTAATACATGTGAAATACTCAAAACAGTGCCTGGCGCATATAACGCGCTCTCATAAAATATTAGCTCTTATGTTTGATTTTCAAAGGACTTTCTAGACCTACGGGTTCAATCTACAGGGACCTCAAATTCTCGTGATTTGGTGGTCTCCCATGTGCAATCTCCAACATGCTGGGGGCCCATCCCTATGACTCTGCCCCTCTCAAAGATTTATGCCAAACTTACTTATTTTCAAATGTGTTGGATTTGACGGACCGAAAAAACTATTTTGTATACCATATGTATCTCCCCTTGAGCAGTGGTATTGGCGGTATCTGCTCCAAATTACTGTGTTATTAAATCCGAAAGACTCTGGTATTTTTTCTTCATCTCTTACAAAGCTGCTGCACTACTGTTAACATAGCGTTAAATTGATCAGTGGTGACTGGAAGGCCAAACCCTCACTCTGTGTTCTTTAGAGAAATGATAGGAACCGTGATTTCTAGGAAATTCATAGTTGAACAAAACTCCCCTAAGCAGCTCGGATGCTTCCTATTGCTGGGACTCTACATGTCTAGGTTTCTGATTCACAAACAAAATGTCGATTAGCATAATGCCTTGTCTATCCCTGGTGTTGGTTCAACTTTAAGCTGAGCCAGAGCTTTTCTTTCTCATATTCACCCTGGGTTCCTTTGCTTCCTGATCTCTTGCCTCAATCCAGATCCTGCTGTGCTGAATTGAATTAAGTGGGGGAAAACTCCTGATTCAGCTTTATTTCCATGTCCCCACGTTTAGCTGCAAACGAGAACGGAAAGACTGTTCAGTCCACGGCAATTTTAAAAATGATTCCACTTGAGTCCTATATCAGGAAGAAACCAAATCACAGAGGCATCTGGTGTCCAGAAAGACCCACTCTTTGGCCAGAATCTAGGAAGCTGGGTGGCTTGCCCAGGTGACTCATTGCTCTTCATATAACATTCAAACTAGGCCCTCATGTCTCCCAGTCCCTTTTGCTCAGAATTACCATGTGACCAAAGCAAATTCCATCACTGCCGTAGCACAGTTCATCCGTTTTGTAACTTCTGTGCCAGACAAGGCCCGAGGAAGGAAAAGGAGGCAAAGCAGGTGTCTCTTCCATCCCAATACAAATTATGTATATACAACTGGAACCAAACTAGTCTCGCTTCACTCTCCCTGGAGAGCCTGTGAATCTGGGGCTCCCATATATATTCACAGCCCACGACGAATGCTCTGTTCCCTGGTAAGTCATCATCTATACCACACAATTTGGTATTTGTTCAAACACTTGTGCCTGATACGTTCCTTGGTCTAACCTATCAAGTCCTATTGAGCCAAGGCCATGTGTGCCCTTCAGAGCAAAGCCACGGCATACACAGGAGGTGTGAATTTATTTCTCTGGATGGCCTGACAAAGCAATAGGGAAACCAGGCACCCCAGCTGTCAGGTCATCAGCTCATCCCCATCAGCAGAACTGGTTACTAGCCAGGGTTTCTGCTCATCAACCACAGCATGCATATGCTTTTCTTCCAAAGACAGACCACCATTTCTGCTGCCGTCAGAGACTCAGACCTCTGAACGGGCAGCCCCGACTCATGCCATTCCTTAAACCACTTGGCCTAGGTGTGTCTCTACTGGCACCACCCTCTCCCCAATGAATTCATGGGCTTTACAGAGATGAGGAGACACACTGACATTCATATGGTTCATTTAAAAGTCTAAGGTATCTCTTGAATGCAGAGAACAAAGTGAGGGTTGATGGGGGGAAGGGAGAGGGGAAATGGGTGATATGCATTGAGTATGGTGCTTGTTGGGGTGAGTACTGGGTGTTGTATGTAAATGATGAATCACAGGAATCTACCCCCAAAACCAAGAGCACACTGTATACATGGCATGTTAGCTAACTTGACAATAAATTATATATATAATATGTATTATTATATATAATAACAATAATAAAATAAGAATAAAAGTCTAAGATATGATTTCTCCAAAATTTACACACAGAGTCACCCAGGTATATGCCCCAGAGGACTGAACAGATATGTCTACACAAAAATACCATATGTCGATATTCATAGCAGCATTATTCATAACAGTCAAAAAGTAGAACAACCCAAATGTCCATTAACCGATGACTGGAGAAACAAAACGCAGTATATCCATATAATGAAATATTATTTGGCCATAAAAACAAGGAAGTACTGATACATGCTACCATATGGGCAAACCTCAAAAATATTATACTAAATGAAATAATCTAGACACAAAAGCCCACATGTTATTTGATTCTGTTTATGTGAAATGTCCAGAATATGCAAATCCATAGAGACAATAAATAGATTTGTGGATGCCAGAGACCAGGGCAGAAGTAGTAATAGGAAGTGATCGTTAATGAGCAAGGGGTTTCCTTTTGGGGTGAGGAAGGTATTCTCAAGCTAGATAGTAGTGATGGTTACACAACTCTGTAAATGTACTAAAAACCACTAAATTGCATTTTTTTTTTATGGGTGAAGCTTATGGTATGGGAATTACTTGTCAATTTTTAAATTGATTAAGGGATTAAATAGGACATAAACAAAAAAGAAAGGTGTGAGGGGCGCCTGGGTGGCTCAATTGGTTAAGTGTCCAACTTTAGCTCAGATCATGATCTTGAAGACAGGTCATGATCTCAAAGCAGGATCATGATCTCTCAGTCCGTGAGGTTGAGCCCCGTATTGGGCTCTGTGCTGACAGTTCAGAGCCTGGAGCCTGCTTTGGATTCTGTGTGTATGTCTATCTCTCTCTCTGCCCCTACCCTACCCTGCTTGTGCTCTCTCTCTCTATCTCTCTCTCTTAAAAATAAACATTAAATATACATATAAAAGGTATGAGTCTAAATGAACCCCAGGTCTCAGGCTGGCCTTTTGATTTCACTATAGCCACAACTGAACTTCCTTTCCTTTCTCCTTGTTTCTCTCAGATGAGGAGCCTCAAAACACAGTCTTTTCTAAGACGTGCTGTGTGCCCTGAGGCTCCACCCGCTGTCCAGACCAGGACCATCACCCAGGCTGTGGGGCCGCATTTCCAGTGGGTTTTGATCTGGCCCCATATCTGAAGACAGTGTGAGCCTCAGGACTCTGGCTTCCCCATTTCCACATCATCAGTGCTTTTTTTTTTTTTTTTTTTTTTCCCCGTCAAAAATAATCATCTGTCTTTCGTTGCTGTGCAGATGATACCCAAATGTTACCTTCGTCCATCAAACTGTCAGGCTAATTGTTTATAAAACATCCGGAACTGGTTGTCACAGAGTATCAGCAAACTCCGTCCAAGTAAAACAGATCCCTGTGGTTGGATCCAGCGCCCGGGTGAAGGGAGAGCCCTAATGACATTTCCTTCCCAAACACTTTCCTTTATCCCACAATAGTCAGAGACCTAGGGGCAGGGCGCCCAAACTGCTCTCAGGGAACCTGGTTTTCCTATTACCAGGATGTATCTGGTCATTTGAAAACTGCTTCCAGTCCTAAGAGCCTCTAGGATTTGGGCTTTGAATTTCTGCCATGGTCCAGCATTAAGATGGGTGGTGCTGACTCTCCACAATAGCTAAAACATGGAAAGAGCCTAAGTGTCCATCAACAGACGAATGGATCAAGAAGATGTGGTTTATCTATACCATGGAATACTACATGGCAATGAGAAACAATGAAATCTGGCCATGTGTAGCAACATGGATGGACCTTGAGGGTGTTATGCTGAGCGAAA
>NW_024082178.1:260994-302309 GCF_003009895.1 Hyaena hyaena
AAAAAAAAACAATTTGAAAAAAAAAAAAAAAAAAAAAAAAAAGATGGGTGGTGCTGAGCTCCCCTTCGCTGGGGCACCACCTGATTGTACAAATACTTAGACCTGAGGGGTCCTGGGAACTGGGAAGTGCTCCACACAGATCTCCTCTGAGCCTCAATCTCCCTGTGATGTTTATTTCTAGCTTTCATCTGGGGAGAAGCTCAGAGATTTCTTTCAGACCAGGGGAGTCGTAGGTGGCAGAGCGCAGACCCCGAGGACACTGGGTGGGGTTAGCTTGCATAGGGACACAAGTCTTCCTGAGCACCATTCCCTTCCAGAACTTCCCTGTCCTCTGCTCAGCCTCCAGAACCTTCCTCCACCACAGGTTCCTATTATTTTTCCTTCTAAAACCCCTGCTTGTTCTCTTTCCGAGCCTTCTCTTTCACATGGTCAAGGGAGCCAACCATTCATTAAAAAAGAATGGTCAAGGGGCGCCTGAGTGGCTCATTTGGTTAAGCGTCTGACTCTTGGTTTCGGCTCAGGTCATGGTCCCGCGATTTGTGAATTCGAGCCCCACATCAGGCTCCATGCTGACAGTGCAGAATCTGCTTGGGATTCTCTCTCTGTTTCTCTCTCTCTCTTGCTCTCTCTGTCTCTCTCAAAACAAATAAATATACTTAAAAAAAATTTTTTTAAAAAAGAATGATTAAGTTTCTAAGTACCAAACACTGTGCTAGGCAGATACAGAAAAATATATCCACTATCCCTTCAGATGCTCAGAGCCTAGTGCTCTCCAGCCCCTACCAACTTATGACTCTGAACCACAGGCCTTTTACATCTACTAGTTTTCTAGACCTTTTAGGTCTGTCTTCTGCTCTCTTTCTACCCTACAAGTTAATCTCCCTTTGACCTATTTTTTCAGGGCTTTAATGCCATTGGTCCCTCCAGGTAGACCAAGGAAATGTTATCAAGTAGCTTTGGACATAGAGCACACATGAATATTCATAACATACGAACCATGCAGGATGTGTCCACTACAGTGATGGAGGAACACGGAGCAGATGTGCAGAGCCTTGCTCCCCTTCTTTCACCTGGGCTCAGTCACTTACAGAGTCGCTGCTCTCTAAGAAGCCACCGGAGCTGGGCCCGAGCAGGTCGCTGACGATAATTGCTGCTCTGATTATAAAATCGATACCCATTTGTCAGTGTTTTTCTGAAGCCTGTCTTTTTCAATTAAAGCTGCCAGCTTTGCAGAGAGCTGTCTTCTTTCGTAACTGGCGCATCCATGGCCCTGTCAGAAGAATAACACAGAAGTTAATAGCTGAGGGTCTGTGCTCAGCTACCTTTCCATTCACAGAGCACCATCAGTGTTTTGCCTCCCAATATCTGTAACAAACCGGATCTGTTAAAATGTAATTTTCAAAAAGGTAACATTATGACTCCCAGGCAAATATAAAAAGTACGCTTGTCAAATGTTTTATTTAAGTCATTCATTAATGAGATAAACAGCAAGATGTTAAAACTGGTTGATGGGGTTATATGTTTCCCATTAGACGAGAATTTTTTTGTATCTCTTTCGGAAAAGATCCAAAGTTAATCTTTGTCCCGATCGAGGTTTAAAGTAGGTTTAAAATAGGCAGCACATTGAAAGTTAAATCCCCATACTTCATGGAAAAACACTTAGGGCTCCCTTTTGGCTACTTTGAAGTTAATAGTAACTTTCTTACAGGTCTCTGGTGTTGGAAACACTCAGAACATCTGTAGGAGCAAAGTCTGTATCACCTAGTGTTTAAAAGGCAAAACTGGGGCTCCTGGGTGGCTCAGTCATTTAAGCATCCACGGCTGGTGGGTTCGAGCCCCGCATCGGGCTCTGTGCTGACGGCTAGCTCAGTGCCTGGAGCCTGTTTCAGATTCTGTGTCTCCCTCTCTCTCTGACCCTCCCCTGTTCATGCTGTCTCTATCTGTCTCTCAAAAATAAATAAAACATTAAAAAATTTTTAAATAAATAAATAAAAGGCAAAACTCTGGAGACAGTAAAAAGATGAATAGTTGCCGATGGTTTGTAGGCGACTGCATGGGTGGAGCACAGAGGATTTTTCGTGCAGTGAGAAAACTCCGTATATTCTGTAGTGATGGATACATGCATGGCCTTATGCGTTTGTCCAGAACCACAGAATGTACACCACCAGGAGAGCGCGCTACTGTAAACTCTAGACTCTGGGGGACTATCTGTGCAGGTCCATCCAGTGTGACAAATGAGCCGTGCCAGTGCAGAACTTTGACAGCGGGAAGGCTGCATATGTGTGCAGACGGGGGTCATAGAGGAAATCTGTGCATGTTCCTCTCAATTCTGTTGTGCACCTAAAACTCCACTTAAAAAAAAGTTTTAAAAACACAGAAATGTTTATCAATAAACAAATGTCCACAGCTATCTTCCAAGCTAAGAGGTATGAATGACAGTCTCCCACACGGCCTTCAGACACTCCTTAGCCAAATTTCCTCACCTTAAATATAACCCAGTTATAGTATAAAGCAAACCTTGTGAGCAAGTAGGTCAGACAAATTCAAGCCAAGAATTCCTGCCCTAAAAGCCTGAAGAGCTAACGTGCTTGAGGAGGACTTCAATTATTTGGAAAGACTTTTTTTTTCTTTTTTAAAAAACAGACAAATGCAATTTTGAGCATACTTCTGGGGTGGCATGAATTTGGAATCCAACAGTAATATTTATCATCAAATAAAGAAGCCATCGACTTTTTTATTTTCTTAATTGTTTAAAAAATAAAACCACTTCTTTTTAATATTCTTTTTTGAGACACAGGGAGAGACAGAGGGTGAGCAGGGGAGGGGCAGAGAGAGAGGGAGACACAGAATCTGAAGGAGGCTCCAGGCTCCACACTGTCAGCATGGAGCCCAACATGGGGCTTGAACCCATGAACTGTGAGATCATGACTTGTGCCAAAGTCAGATGCTTAACTAACTGAGCCAACCAGGCACCCCTGAATCATTTCCATTCCCCAGTACCACCATCCCCTAATCACCAAAAAAGCAATTAAAAGCTTAAGAAAGCAAGCAAAACATCACCCAAGTCAGGCTTCTGAAATTAAGTCATTTCTGGTAGGTAAATTTAATGACAGAAGAGTTTGGGTATCTTACAGAATCCATGCACATTGCTTAAGACTGACTATTCTAAATTATAATTATATTCTAGAGTTACTGCATTTTTATTTTTATAAATACCTGTATCATAAAGTTGCTTCTGTCTATAACATCTACAAGTTACATGCATTATTGTTATATTTCTTTGCTGCTTAGTCCTTGATTAGAAATGCAACTTCCAGGGGCACCTGGGTGGCTCAGTTGGTTAAGTGTCCGACTTCGGCTCAGGTCATGATCTCACGGTTTGTGGGTTCGAGCCCCGCATCAGGCTCTGTGCTGACACCCAGTTCAGAGCCTGGAACTGGTTTCAGATTCTGTGTCTTCCTCTGTCTCTGACCCTCCCCTGCTCACGCTGTCTCTTTCTCTCTCAGAAATAAATAAAACATTAAAAAAAATAAATACAACTTCCAATTATGCTAATTCTTCATCTAATATTTCTGTGGGACTATACTATTTATGATTTAGAACAGAGTCTTTGGATAGAACACCTGGGTGGCTCAGTCGGTTAAGTGTCTGACTTCAGCTCAGGTTATGATCTCATGGTTCGTGGGTTCAAGGCCTGCATCAGGCTCTGTGCTGAGGGCTAGCTCAGAGCCTGGAGCCTGCTTCAGATTCTCTCTCTCTCTCTCTCTCTCTCTCTCTGTCCCTCCCCCACTTGCTCTCTCTCTTTCTCTCAAAAATAAATAAACATTAAAAAAATTTTTTTAATGAAAAGAGAGACTATTGAAGATTAAGCCCATTAGCTACCAAAAGTTGTTTTGGAAACTGGGTCTCCTTTGTAAGAAAAAACCTTTTATTCTTCCAGCTGTATTGATTTAGCTATTAACCAGCGACATGTTTATCAAGTTAGAGTATGCATAAATTTGGTTCTATCTATTTAAACCTTGGTCCAGCTGACACTTCAACCAAACACAGATTTTTGTGTGCATGTGTACCCTTCACCTTAGGCAAAATGCCACAGAAATGAATAAGACAAAATCCTGATTGGGTAATTTGGTTTTGCGCCGGGAGACCCAGCTTTGTTTTTGGAAAGGGCTCACGTTTGAGACTGGCTGTCATTCCTTTTTCCATAAGGTCTGAATGTGTCAACTCCACAACACAGAGCGTTCATTTGTCATCCTGGCGTTCATGTGAAGATTAAATCAACACAGGTGTTTTGAGGAAATTTCATTTAGCAAATTTGAGTTAGTGATGATTTTGTGGCTTCAACTTTCTTTCCTTATTAATTTTCTACAACCAGCTTAGCGTTGCTGAATCCAGACTTCAAAGCATAAAAGTCCCTGGGCACAGCAGAATTAGGTGTTTATGGAATAAGGGGAAACATTGCCAAGGATTCCCAGGAGGTCAGAGGCCAGGTTCATGGCATTGCTGTACTATGTGTAGCAAGTGTCTCCTTAAGAAACGACCTGCAAGGAGAGAAGTGCTCCCGCCCACCTGAAAACAGCCTCCTCGAATCACAAGGTGCTGAAAGGAGGTCATGTGGACACTTGCCTTGTTAAACGATTCGATAGCAAAATTAAGCAGATCCTATAATTCTGAGATGTAGAAAGCAAAAGAATAAACAATGAACCAGACGAAATCCAGGTGATTTCACCGGGGTTTCTGGACGTCTTGGGCAGGTAAGTTGGCGGCTGCCCGAGTCAGGATCCTGGTAAGGAACAAAAAGGACGTTCTGCTGAGATTTTGAAAGATGCTTTCAGTGGCGAGATTCTGCAGGAAGCCATGATGGATGTTGGGGAACTCGGGGACTGGCAATAGCAGGAAGCCATTACCACCCCTGTGCCTGGGGAGTGGGGGTACTGGCATTACCAGGGCTTGGTGAAAGCTGCAGCCAGGGAAGGAGGCTGCCCAACAGGGGCCAGGAGCACGGAAGAACGTGGCCATTGTCAGAACTGCGCCAATACAAGGAGGGAGTGGCAAGAGGAAAACCCTACCTCCACTCTCCAGCCTCCGGAGATTCCCACACTGGCCAAACCCAACTGCAAACCAGAGGGCAAGGGACCCTGGGAGACACAGTTCATTGAGGCCAATCTCTTGGAGCCCAGAGCAAGGCAGAGAAGGGATTTGGCTGGCTTACCACCTCACCTAATTAAATGGGGCTGTCTGCACCTGTATGCAAATGCTTTCTCTTTTTTCTCTTTTTGGCCAGACTGGTTGTGTTCTGTTGATCTTCCCCTGAGCACTCTCTCTCCCCCTGTCTATAGAGACTTCAATTTTCCTTATGTTCAGCGTTGAATCCAAAAGAGCTCAATACTAAAAGCCAATTTGCAAATGAAAGCGTAAACAAGCAAGGGCTTCTCCCCGTTTGCTAGGGATACTACAAGCTTATTTCGTGTTTTCTAACTCATCACACATACAGCCAGGAAGGGAGAGATTTTTATTTAATTTTAATATTTTTAAAAATAGACTTTAATTTTAGAGCAGTTTGAGATTCACAGTAAAATTGAGAAGGGCAGAGATTTCCCGTATACTCCTGGCTCTACATTATGCACAGGCTCTCTCGCTATCAGAACCCTGTGCCAGAGTGGCACATTTATTACCTTCGATGAGCCCACATTGACACCTCACAGTCACCCAGAGTCCATAGTTTACCATAGGGTTCGCTCTTGCTGTTGCACATTCTGTGGGTTTGGACAAATGTGTAATGACATGTATCCATCATTATGATATCACACAGAGTATTTTCCCTGCCCAAAATATCCTCTTTGCTCTGCCTACTCACATTTTTTTATTTTTAAACATTATAATCAGAAACCTCAAGAGATTATATCCCGAACTTTAAAAAACTCAATACGTTCCTAGCACATAAAACAGAACAAAAAATCATACTAGAGTAAATTATTGCCTGAAATCATTGGGAAATGATTTCATTTCTACTATTGCTACAGACATCATAACTCATCTATCTATGTTTCAGGCTTGAAACATAATTGTAACCAGCACACCAGATGAACATAGCTAGCAATGTATCAAAACACAGATTTATTTTAAATACATATTTGTGGAGGTGATCTTCCCTAGTCTCTGGAACAAAGCACTGACTTTTCTGGTTGCTTTACATCATAAAACCTAGGCTCAGCTCACAAATTGAAACTATCCAGCCCAAATATTTTTCAATCTCTGAGGTCAAGCTAGAGCAGTCTTATTCCCTTCCCCGTCTAGAACCTGTTTCAAGCAGACCCCTTGCAGGGGCATGGGGGTGTGGCTGCTACTCCTCACTTCCTGTTCCTTATCATAGCTTGGTAACCAGGTCTCAGCCCTCTGGGTCTGGTGTGAGAGATGCAGGAAGGAAAAAAACCAAGAGAAGTGTCTTCCCTGATGATAGCTTTGCTCTCTCTGGGCCCTTCATTCAGAACCTCTCAGTTTGGTATTTTGTCTCTGTTCTCCATTAGCAGGCTGCAAGTTCTGGTCTGGAAGCTCTCCTTTTTCTGCCTACTCCTTGGACTACTTCTCGCAGAGGGTCTTAGTTTCTCACTGACTTTGGCTGGAGGTCGCCCTCAGATCTTTGCCATCTGGGACTGTCCAACATGGCTGCTGCTTCATCAAAGCAAACAACCTGGGAGTGCAGCAAAGGAAGTCCAGCAAGACAGAAATCACAGTCCTCTGTCACCTAATTCCAGAAGAACAGCCAGTCACTTTTGTCATAATCGATTCATTAGAAGAAGTCACTAGGTCTAGCCCACACTCAAGGGGAGGATATTACATACGGGTGTGAATACCAGGCGATAGAGAACATGGAGACCCGTTTTGGAGAGGTGCCTATATCACAGATTTGAAACAGTTTCAAACCATCTCTCTCTCTGCCTGACCTACTTATGGAAATACTCATACATCCTTCACCTTCACAAAGGCTGGGACAGAATCACCAGCTCTGTGTACTTGCCACCGGACTCCTGAGTCCTCTCGGGTGTGAGCCGGGCGTTAGGTCGTTAGTCCGAATGCAGTTCCCCTCAAGGAGCGTACAGAAAACCCTCCAAGCGACCCTTTGACACCTCCTCTCCTGAGACCTGGGATTAGGAGATATTTCCTCCAAGCTCTTTTTTTTCCCTGTGAGGAAAAGGGGTGGGAAGTCACAAAAAATATCACTTGTCTCCCACAGAAATCTGCTGATAAAACCCTCCCTCCCCTAGATGTACCCTCTCTACAAAGTCCACAAGGGTGCTCTAGAGTTTCCAGAATGGTGAAAGTGCCTCTTGACCATTGCTTTCGTAAAGTCTAAATATGACAATGTGCCTCACACACATTTGGGAGATTCATGTCCATCATACTGTTGCCTCAGCTTAGATTGAAGAAGGAAAAGACCCATCTTAACATCCTCTACTCACTTCAAATAATCTCCTTGATGGTCGAGAAGGCTCTCAGTCATTTTCTAGTAATATCATTATGATCTTCTGTTTTAACTTTCCTGGGGGGGGGGGGGGGGGAGGAAATGCATAGGCATCCACTTTATTAATACCAGAAGTCAGTTTTTACAATATAATCATAGGTATAAACTGATTGCAAGCAATTCATTTGACATGCACTAATATATCCTTTAACGCTTTACTATAATTTTTAAGCTCCATTCTGAGGTAAGGACATCATCTTTTCATTCTCTGATTTTCTTATCAGATGGAATTTGTAATGCGACCTCCCTATAGAAAAACAAAGGGATAAATAGCATGCACAGGCACATATTCCCCGTCTGCTGGGTTTTCATCAGAGCTCATTTACAATAACGCCTTTTACAAAGCCTTCTAAGGTGCTTAATAAGCGCATTTGGCTTTCTAACTACCCTGGTTTGTTTCCTTGAATATGACTTCCACTAACTCAAAATGTCCCATTATCAGCAGACTTGGATATTTACTTTTAGAGTTCTCAGAGCCATATTCTCACTTTCTGTATCACAGGAAGACACTCTTAGCAGGATGTTATTCTGGTTCAGAAGGTGGCAATCTATTTCATTTATTATCCCCAAGTGCTTTGTCATCAGTCTCATCAAGTCTGACCCTGGGCAAGGAGGTTAGGAATCCCCCTTTAAAAAAAAAAAGGATGATTTATTTTGAGAGAGAAAGGGAAAGAGAGCAAGTGGTAGAGACGCAGAGAGAGAAGAAGAGACAGAATCTCAAGCAGGTTCCACACTGTCAGCCCGGAGCCCGATGCAGGGCTCCATCTCATGAACCGTGAGGTCATGACCTGAGTTGAAACCAAGAGCTGGACACTTAACCCAACTGAGCCACCCAGGCACAACCCCCCCACCCTTTTTTTTTTATAACTAAGAAAGAGACATAAAGAATGGAAAGTTCATTCTGTGACTCTGAGTCAGTGAGTTCAGAGGACAAAATACTCCCAGGAGTAGGTAGAAAGAGGAGACCTTCTAAATCTGAACTTGCCAACTGCTAAACAGAAAACTGAACAAAATACCAAATGGAGAGGTTCTGACGTGAGGGGTCAGAAAACTAACATAAAAGCCCTAAGCCGTATTATCTCTGAAGACCCAGTGAGAGAGCCACAGAGAGGAGACACAGTAATCACAGAGGCTACTTGATACCGTGGAGAAGGATCCACAGAAGTTTGTTCCTCTCTGAAGTCTTCCTGTCAGTGTGGACACCAGTGGAACTTGTACCCACCTCCTCTAGGACATAGTCACAGCAAGTTGGAAGGCCTGTTGATGAGACTTCCAATCTCTACCTTAAATAGTGTGAAGCCAGGATGTTGTCTTTCCATCTGTATATCTACTATTAATGCATTGTAAAATTTCAACAAATATTTGTTGAATAATGAGTGAACAAATAAATAGAAAATGTGGTAGAAGATAATCTAAATAGGGAAACTAGGTGAGAGGAGAGTTGTTTTTTTTTTAATGTTTTATTTATTTCTGAAAGAGAAAGAGACAGCGTGAGCAGGGGAGGGTCAGAGAGAGAGGGAGACACAGAATCTGAAGCAGGCTCCAGGCTCTGAGCTAGCTGTCAGCACAGAGCCTGATGCAGGGCTCAAACCCACGAACCGTGAGATCATGACCTGAGCCGAAGTTGGACGCTTAACCGCCTGAGCCACCCAGGCGCCCCAAGAGGAGAGTTTTATTTGGCACCCCCAGGAAGAGAAAGTTCATGCGTCCTTGGTGTCTTCCCAGCCATGGCTACCAGCCTGACATTTACCACTCAAGCTTTTCTGCTTAATAATGGCAGAACGTAGCTTTCTCCCTGGCTCTCAAGATCCAGACTTCTTGGAACATCTACCTTCCTTTTGCACGTGTTCAGTTGCTTGGCTCTTAATCTAACCTATTTCCCCCTCTGTTCCTGTCATCTGTCCTTCTCTCTGATCAACATTCAAATATCCTTTCTCCCTAAAGACCTAATGTTGAAATCCCTCCCATCCACACTCACATTTAAAGATTTGCGTTAGACCTCTTCCTTTCCCTTCCAATTCCTCTGCGATTCAGGACTCCCTCTGCCCCTTCCCTCTGCCAGCTCAGGTACAATCAGCCCTAATCCTTGACTGAGAGAGTCTGTTCTGGATATGTTTGAGAAAATGCTGCTAAAAAAAAAGTGTAGTTGAATTTTTAAATATCCCATTAGTCATAGAATGTGAGAGAGAATGATGCAGAGGGGTGGGGAAGGAGGAAGAGTGAGAGGGGAAAAGGAGAGGAAGAGAGAAAAAGATGGTGATCTGAAAGAGGAAGTGGGGGGGAGGAGAAAAAGGAGAAGGGAATTGCCTTGTTACATGAGGTAGCACCACCCTTTTCCTTAGCAACAACTCACAGAAAAGAGCCTGACTGATGGAGCCATTGGCTACTTCTCAGTCCATGGGCTCCTTGACGCCCCTTCCTGAATTTCACTTGTGTCTGCCTCTATAGCATCTCCAGTCCTGATTTGTCTCCCAATTCTCAGTCTTCTTTGTGAAGTCCACAGCCCTATGCCTGTTCCTCAAGGTTCTCTCTTACCTTAAACCTTGGCTTTAGCCCCCTGTGGGATGAAGTTAATGATGTCAAAGCCTATGTCTTCAGCCTAGATCTCTGCTCTGTAATTCATGTATTCAATAGTCTTTTGAACATCTTAACTTGCGTATCTGGCAGACCCTTCGAATTCAACATATCTAGGACGGAACTCATTTACACCACTGCCAATCCTGTTCTTTCTGTGTAATTTATGACTGAGATTGGTATCACCAACCAACCACCTTATTAATCAAATCAGAATCTGGGCTCGCCGTACGCACACACATTAATTCCTGTTAATGTCACTGCTTAAATTTCTCTTGAATCCTTCCCGCTATTGCCTCCATTCTCTCCCTTGAGCTCCTGGATCACCTCCTACTTGATACTGACGCACTCACTTTTGGCTTCTCCAGTCCCTTCACCACGTGGTAGCTGTGATCTTTCTAAAACACAAATCTGATTGTGTTCATGTCTTACCTAAAGCATTTCGATGTCTCCCCATTGCATATTGCATCATGTCTAATTTCTCTCGTGCAATCTAAAAGGGCCATCTCATCAGGGTGTTACTTCTCTGCAGCCCTTTAATGCTGTCTGTGCTCCTATAACTGTTTTCAGTTCCTCAAATATCCTGTGATTTTTTCGTGTTCCATCCCTTACCATGCTTTTTCTGTGCCTGAAAAAGAGAGTTTCTGAATAAAATGTTGGCTGAACAAATGCTTGAATATGAAAAACATCTAGAGTTGCCAGTGCTTTTTATTTTAAAACAAAGAAACAAAACAAAAAACCTGTCATTTATTTTTGTGTGTGTGCTTGGCCCAGGAATATATAAACTAATATTATACAAACAAAGACACACAGCGTCTTCATAAGTATGGCTCCTGTCATTGCTGCAAGAGACTATATTAATTCCTTTAGCATAATTTAATTTTGCCCCTTTTTTTTTTATTAAAGTGCATTTATTATACAGAGACTTTTATAGTCCCTTAAATGTATGCTTGCTGTTCTCTTCGCAAATTGTATTTTCTAAATGCCTGTTCTTCCTAGAACTATTTTCCTATTAGAAGCTAGTTATTATTTTTCCAGGAATGGCAGCATGAAGTTCAGTTATTTGTTTATAGTGGAGTCATCCTGGAGATTTGGGGTTTATTTATGTTTCCCCAGATCCCTGTTCCATAGTAATGCAGAATTCCTATTTCGACCAGACCTCAGGACTTCTGCCTATGACCCCATAAATGGGTGTGTACACACTGTTGAATTCAGTCAGATATGCTAGTGATGTCTAGCCCTCGCCTCTTAGCTAGGTGGTGAACTGCAAAGTGACTACAGAAACCCACAAATATTTTATCAAAGGAGCTTCTTTTCTTTGCGCAAAATGCAGTCACTTGCCCTTATGCCTACACCAACTGCCAAGACTGTAGCTTCTTTTTTCTCATTTTTAATTTTAATTGTATAATTCACTTGGAAGGTCATCGTATATGGTTGCATCAGGGCACTTCAAATGGAACTGCCTCCCGCAGACTTAAGCAGAACAATTTTTTTTTCTTTTAAGGATTCAGGGAAGCTTAGGAATTATCAGGAAGACTGAAGAACTAAGTAAAGTTTTGCATTTTTCCCGTAGGTGCAGTATCCTTTTTGATTTACAACTTTTGTATGGAGGTAAGACATCAGTGGTCCAGCCTCAGCCACGCACACCCCCAGGATTCCATCTTTCGACAGCCACCACCACCACCAAACAGGATTCCTGCTCCTCCTGCTTCCTTGAAGCACCCGTCTCCAATTTAAAATTTGGAGCAGTGGGTCACATACCAGGAGACTAGGGAAACAAGAGGCGGCCATGTTTGGCTGCTACTGTGGGAAAGCAGCTCAGTGTTCTATAAGATATCAGAGATAGGAAATTCCCAAACATGGGAATCAGATGCTGGGCAGGCAAAATAATGACAAATGCTGGCTGCAAAGTATTTCCAGATTAAAGCTGCACCAAGATATTTTAGATGGACATGCCCACAACCCTTGTGATTTAGTCTCACTGGTTTTCTTTAACTGGCTCATGGATGCAATGATAGCATAATTTATCACATCTAACATGCCCTCAACGATGGCTCAGGCCATTATTTTAGGTAGCACTAAAGAAGTGCTGCCAAGTCACCTATGATTTGTTAGAAGACGGTTTTCAAAAGTTTAAAGAGCAACACTGTCATGCAAATTTAGAAGAAGCACACGTCAAAGATTTTATCTAACTCATTAACTATTTAGGCAACCAGTAAGATGTTAAAATCAGTCCAAAGAGAATTTGAAAAGCTAGATATAAAGAAGAGATTTAGGAAGTTGCTGGGTTAGGCTGTACAAAAAAAAAACTAGTTAATGTCAGACAAGGCTATCACCATAATCATTGGGCTTCTCTGTTCCACTGGATGGAAATGATTTTCATTTCTACTGGACATAAATCTGCAAAGTAACCTCTGCCTCTACTGAGTTGTGAAATAGCCAAGTAAATAGAAAATCAAATTTAGCACTGCACTGAAGGACAGTTAGTAATCTCTTTTGTCTATTTCCAAGTTTGGGGTAATATTTTTTACCAGTCTCAATGCTTTCATTATCCATAGGACTCTTCTGGACTTTTTTAGAATAGAGTTTTCTCATACATAAGTCATGTGCATACATAAAAACGAATCTGTTACTTAAACGGGAGAAGTCTATGCATTCACTTTCAAGGTCAAGATCTTATAATTCATTTTTTCAATCAAAGTTTGTATTTTTCCACCCACTAATGTCTCCCCTGCCATCAAGAGCATTGGTGGTGTCACATTTCTTTGGAGCATTCCACTCTTTGCTCTGAAATCTTCTGATAAGCTGACATCCATTGTACAATTTTGGTTTCTTTCTTTCTTTTTTTTTTTAATCTTTATTGTGGTAAGAACACTTAACATGAGATTTACCCTCTTCATAGATTTTTAAGTGTATGATATCATATTGTTATCTATACCATTCTGCAATCTTGATGCTGAAGTATTCTTGACTTTTCTAGTTGTCAATAGAAGATTATTAAGCAAAACAAACATTCATATTCCTTTCTCAAATGGCCCTTGAATATTTTCTCCTGTGTGGAGAGTTTATTCCTTAAAAGGCTAAGTATATGAATGTACAGGTAAATAGCAACCACATCATCACTATTTCCTGACTGATGGAGACTGTAAGATACTGTGAATTGTTAAGACACATTTCAATTTCAGAGCTGCTAGAAGATAAAAACGTATGTCTTATTAATGATGAAATGTAGGTAGATCTACATAGATTGATCTAGATATATACATATATGTATATGTGTTGACTTTGTGGCATGCAAATATATTTTTTTCTTAACATTTTGGGTATCAGAATTGAGATCTAGATGAGGCAGAGATAGTTAAGTGCTCCCGAGGATACATTTCATTTTCTTCATTTTAATTAAAGAACAACCACCCCCTCTGCAACTGAATTTTTTGCAGGACAGTGGTTCAGCTAAATATACATTTCCCAGCATGCATTGCATAAAGCTATGGCCGTAAACTTCTTTTTCTTTGTCCTATCCTGTGAGTCAGAATAAAGACCTGGTGCTGAGAAATCAGGTTCAAGCATGTGAATGGAGCCACCCTTCAAGGTGGTAGAAAAATAAGAGTGAAGGAATGAGTCACTGAATGACCCCCTGGGGCAGAGATTCCTACCTGCCTTGTTACATAGGAAAGAAATATTGGTCAAGTGGCTATATGTTTAGGTCTGTTACAGCAGCCTGGCCCAGGCTGGCCCTACATTACTATACTAGGTCCTATAATTATGATGATTTTTCTAGAATATTTTGGCTCACCTTCTCTGTGCATGGGTGAGACTAGGCAGTTTTATTTGTTTTCATTTTTTTAAGTTTTATTTATTTTTGAGAGAAAAAGGGAGACAGAGCATGAGCAGGGGAGGGGCAGAGAGAGAGGGAGACACAGAATTGGAAGCAGTCTCCAGGCTTTGAGCTGTCAGCACACAGCCCGATGTGTCTCGAACTCAGGAACCATGACATCATGAACTGAGCCAAAGTGGGCCGCTTAACCAATTGAGCCACCCAGGCACCCCTAGGCAATTTTAGATTAAAGCAGGCCTGGACATAGCTAATGGTTAGAAGTCTAAAAAACTTCAGAGACCAAGTCAGTTCCAACTTGAAGTCAATTCCACTGTAACCTAAATACCCCTTAGGCCCCACCAGCTGCTGATGCTGGAAGGGGTTTGTTTTTGCTGTTGTTGTTGTTGTTGTTTTAACATTTTGTCCCCAGGTCTACTGTATCAATGGGCACGTGCCACATGACCAGAATCCCAAGAAGAGCTTCTACATCTTGGTCCTCAATGATCAGTTCTCCCTCCAGAGCACTGCTCTGGTCTCTTTCCAATCACATTCTCAGCATTGTCACATAGCACCATCCATTCCATCACCACAAGTGGACTGGTGCCTCACTCTTTATACTCTGCAGCTCAGCTTGGCGATGTGTTAGAGGTGAAGTATGCTATGGTTTCAAGGGAAGAAAAACAACTCTTAGTGTCCACCAGATTTCAAAATGTGCTATAGAACTACTGGTCTTGGTAAGGGAATAGGTGGTGGGTTGTGGAAGAGAATACGGAATCCAAAGACACTTCTTTTTATGGGGATTTAGGATAATAAAGGTATATTTTAAATCAGACAATAAATGACCTTAGGATGGACACTTCAAAAGAAGCCAACTTAAGTTTCTATTTCAAATTGGACCCTAAACCATATTTCAGAGGGAGTTCTAATATAAAAAAATATTAAAAGAATGATAATTATTTTATTTTATTTTATTTTTATGGGTTTTTTTAAAATTTATTTCTAGGAGAGAGAGAGACAGCATGAGCAGGCGAGGGTCAGAGAGAGAGGGAGTCACAGACTCAGAAACAGGCTCCAGGCTCTGAGCCGGCAGTCAGCACAGAGCCCGACGTGGGGCTTGAACCCATGAACCACGAGATCATGACCTAAGTGAAAGTCGGATGCTTAACCGACTAAGCCACAAAGACGCCCCAAGAATGATAATTATTTTAAATAATTCAATGACTAAAAGAACGTTTTCACAATGCATAGAATTGTAGAATCACCACGTTGTACGCCTGAAACTAATATAACATTGTATGTCAACTATACTTCAATGATAAATACATACATACACATATATATACATACATGCATACATATAGTTTCTAAATCCCCAAAGCCAAAAGCCAAAAATTCAAAGAGTTGATGATTCATTAACTGACAAACGGATCAAGAAGATGTGGTTTATCTATACACTGGAATACTACATGGCAATGAGAAAGGATGAAGTCTGACCATTTGTAGCAATGTGGATGGAACTTGAGGGTATTATGCTGAGTGAAATAAGTCAGGCAGAGAAGGACAGATACTATATGTTTTCACTCATATGTGGAACAGGAGAAACTTATCAGAGGACCATGGGGGAGAAGAAGAGGAAAAAATAGTTAAGGAGAGGGAGGGAGGGAAACCATAAGAGACTCCTAAATACTGAGAACAGACTGAGGGTTGATGGGGGTGGGGGAAAGGGGAAAAAGGGTGATGGGCATTGAGAAGGGCACTTGTTGGGATGAGCACTGGGTGTTATATGGAAACCAACTTGACAATAAACTATAAAAGAAAAAAATAAAATATTTGATGGTTTAGAAATTCCAAATTTGTTTATAGCAAAATATACTATGTGAAAGTTACAAAAGAGACATAGATCTATATCCTTATTTTAAATAAAGGATTATATACAGGGTATGAAAAAGAGTTTCTACATACCAATAGGAAATAAGAGATAGGCACATAGGATATTCATGAGGGAAAAATATAAATGGCCAAAAAAGACACAAAAAGACAAACAATCTTATGGAAATGAGGGGCATGTAAGTTAAAATAATAATGGCATATTTTTACTCACCCGATGGACAAAGGTTCAAGGTTGATATTATGATGTTTGAGTCAGAGCTCACTCGTGGCTCTACTGGGAATGTGTGGCAGGTGCTGAGATATTTCTCTCTTCGCTCTTGGGGTGATGAGATGCCCAAGGCCCACACAGCTCCCAGCCACGTGCCTCCCAGTGCAGAAGTGTCTTCTGTTTATTCTGGGTGTGGTGAAATTTTGCCATTTTGTACGAATGTTACCTTGTGATAAAGTCAAGGCAGGAATGGTCTGGGTTTTGGGGAAACAAGATGCATCTGGTGCAGCCCTCTTGAAGGATAATTTAATAGAGTCTCAAAATTAGTCATGAGCTTTGTATCATAAGCTCCACTTTGGAGACTACACTGCAGAATGTTTACTCATGTTCAGAAAAAAATACATACATATGCATATAAATACATGTCCATCATAGCATAGTTTCTAGTTGTGGGCCGTTAGAAACAACCTAAATGTCAACTAATAAAGCAATGGCCGAACAAACTGTTATATGAATATCAAGGAATAATATGTAAGAAATAAAGAAGAAAAGGAAGAGAAGGAGGAAAAAAGATGCATTGACTGATAACTGTGTATAACAATATGTGTAACAACTATATAACATTTATCGTTAAGATATATATATATGTAGACATACACACAACACACACACATGTGTGTGTATGTGTCTTGGGTGTATGTATGTGTGCATAAATATATGGACAAAGGTCTAGAAAGGCTCCAGAATCTTAAATATGGTTATGTTGAATTTATGGCCAAAATAATTCTGTGTGTTATCAACGGTGCCTCTCACCCCAACCCCCCAAAAAACACATAGAATCAATAAATATTTTTAATGCACTGAACATATATAGCTGTGCTCAGAAACAGGATAAGCATTTCTGAGGTCCAGAAAAGGAGCAGAAGAACACAGGTGAGAAGGCTCAGACTTACTGAGTTTCCAACAGGAAATCACAGAGGATAGAGGAATTCAAGGCAGGCAGGGTGATGATCTGTGGGTCGGCGACAGGGTCACTGTGCGAAATGGCAATTGAGAAGGGCTTCCCTAGTAATGAACAGAGAGCAAAATAGAGCTGCAGCCCTTCATCGGGACTCCCCCTGCACCCAGCTGCATCTGGGTGAAAGGAGGAAGCACTGTCTCTCTCTGTCTCAAAAATAAAATAAAACATCAAAAAAAAAAAAAAAAAAGGATATACAACCCAGTTACACCAGACGGAGGTGTATTGGACAAACATCCAGGAGCATAGGAGGCACAGACTAGTCATCCGATAGACTCTGCAACTCGGGAGTGTCCCCTCGGTTCTCCAAGCCTGTGAGCCACGTCCCCTCAGGCACGGCCACATGCCAACAGGCAGGATCCCATTCCCGCTAATCAGAATCATGCCCTCACCAATCTCAACCAGTGGTTCTCAACTGGGACCACTTTGCCCCCTAGGGGACATTGGCAACGTGTGGCAACATTTTTCCTTGTCACATCGAGGGGAGTCTGCTGCTGGTATCCCGGATGTAGAGGGCAAGGATGTTAGTAATATCCTACAACGCACAGGACACTCCCCTGTAAGGGATTCCCCGTCCCCAAATGTCAATAGTGCTGAGGCTGAGAAGCCCTGTCCGGAGCCAAAGGCTGGACACAGAAGCACCTAGGCACCAGGCCTCTAGTCGCATCTCTAAGGGGACAGGGTACAAACCTTGCCAGATTCTGAAACTATTCATGCAAAGATGGAGACTTTAATGTATTTCAGCCAACCTGCCTGCATTGAATACTTTTCACCTAAGTGCTCTCCGCTCCAGCATTTATCATGCTAATTAACGAGTCACTGGTTTCATCCATTAACAAAAGGTTTTTGACATCCGGTATGCTAATTAGTAAAGCTTTGTTGTTGATTAAGCTATAGATAGCAGAAGGCATGAGATAGACTTAGGAAGTAGCAACTATTTCAGTGTAGCCACAATGTCAGACCCCCCGCGGGGAGGTATCAGACTATATAAGGCTGGCAAAGCAGGCCAGAGCCAGAAAAGAGAGCTGAAGGGTCATCTGGGTCACTTTTGCGCAAGTTCCCCACAGAGGTAATGCGTGTAACTGTAAGCATTAAGCATGAATCGCTGTTAACTCCTCCCCTCACTGTTCATTTGGATGGACGGTAAATGTCACCAGAGAATAGGCAACTTTACCCCATGTTGTCCTGCCTGGAAGCTGGAAATAATTCACCTACTTTTACAGAGCTCAGTGATTTGTTTCCTAAGTACTTATGCGATATTCTGCCCTTCGCTTAGCCAAATCCTGCCTCCAAGGTCAGGGAACCTTATATCTTATAAATCACTAAAAATTCTATACATTTTTCTGCAGAGCTCGGGGGGGTGGGGAGGAGAGTAAGGGAGGGAGAACTTTAGGGACTTCAGCAAACTTTGACTTTTACACATCTTCCAAAGGAAAAAAAGACAAAATACACACTTGTGCATTTAGATGTATAGGGGTCGCATCATAAATCTTTGTGCCAAATACACACATTTCAGCTTCTTTTCCAAGCTAATAAAAAAGGGACCAACACTAGCTATTAAATAAAGGTATTTAATCAAAGTTGGAAAATCAAGATAGAAGCCATGAAAGTTTGGTTTGGGGAAATCTACCTAAAAATGCAGATTTTCAAAGTTGGACAAAAAATACGCTTCACATAAAAGTTGAAGAAATTGATTCATATTAAATAATCAGAAAAACTTCAGTACATAAATTTGCTAATCCCTTTGTAAATAAGGGCTAGAAATCATATATAACTTAGTGGATGAGATTTAAATCACTTTGTCATTCCAACACATTATCAGTAGAAAAGGAAAAAAGCCTTGTACTAAACTATTAATATTCTCTTTAAGAATGACAAATGGTGTCAGTTATTTGGTTTAAAAAAATGAAAATGAAAATGTATTCAAAAGCCAGAACACATAGAGGTCATAAAAATATTTTCAAAAGTTATCATTCATAAACACTATAAAAAGTTTAGTGAGCTGCAATAAAAATGATTAAGCGATTTAGAGAGTTTACATATGAACACGCACCAAGTGATCAAATACATTTTATATGCTTCATAACTAGCTGAGGTTACTCTATGGCATTCATGAATGAAGAAATAAATTCTAGCCATTCACCTATGATAATCCCAATTACTGAACAAAACAGATCATATATACATATAGGTAGTGCTGACTCTCTAGGCCCTTCAAAAATATGGACTCATTTAACCTTCCTAAAAGTATATAATATAAAATACTACTATTATGCCCATTTTACAGATGAGGAAACCAGAGTCAAAAAATTTTCCTAAGGTCATAGCAAAAGACTCACAAATCTCTAAGACGCATTAGGTAGACGAGATTTATAGAAAATGTTTAGGTCAACTATGTTTAGAGTAAGAACACAATAGGTCTTAAATCTATTGGAGAAGATGGTCTAATATAAACAGAAAAACAATTACTTCATTCCAGTGTGGCTTTATCTTTTCCATCAAGAATGATCTTCTGTCTGGGACATGTGGGTGGTTCAGTTGGTTGAGTGTCCAACTTTGGCCCTAGTCATGATCTCACAGTTTGTGGGTTCAAGCCCCACGTTAAGCTCTGTGCTGACAGCTCAGAGCCTGGAGCCTGCTTCAGATTCTGTATCTTTCTCTCTCTCTCTTACTCTCTCTTTCCTTCAAAACTAAATAATTAAATGTTAAAAATTTTTTTAAATTATATTAAAAATGATCTTCTATCTGAAAAGGACAAAACAAACATCATTGGTAAGAAATCAAAGATGTTAATGTAAGGTAAATTTTAAAGAAAGCATCTAGTCATGCTCAATGAATTTATGCCCAAATTAATGATGTTTCAGGGGGCTAAAATAACATGCGGGTACAATTATGATAACCTTTGAGAAATTATGAAAAGCAAGACATGAAAAATAGAACTGGACATGAGCAGATTTCCTGATTTACAAAAATGACCAAAAAAAGTGCTATCGCATGTATTCTTAGCAAAATGTTAGGAAGGATTCATAAACAGAAGTTCATGAGCACTTGGAAGGCATACAGTGATTACCAGAAGTTAGCATGAGTTAACAAAGAAAAACACATGGCAAACCACACTTATTCCTGTTTCCACCAGTGAAATGGGTCTTTTGCGTCCACGATTCCCTTCTCTGTCAGTCTGACAGGACAGGAAATGGCTCAAAAAAGAAAAATCATGTGTTCTGTCACGTGCTCTGGCATGCCATGAGCAAACAGCAAGATTTACCCACCTGCCTTTCTGCTTGGAAGACCAAGATTTCTAAACTGAATCAGATCGCTTGAAAATTTCCTCCCACATAGGCGGTCCTCCAAATAGCCAAACTTGATATTGCAGCTGAGGAAGGGGAAAATCAAGGCTAGGTGGGGGACCAGTGAGCTAAAAGACAATAGATGATGCAGTCACCACAAGAAACCCTACATGCTCCAAATCAATACAGTCCCAGAATTTTAGACCAATTGAGAGGGTGATAGTCTATAAAACCAAAGCTAGAGAATCAACTTAAAAAAATCAATGACAGGAGTCATTCTCAGAATTCTTCCAAATCTGTTTGTAAACAAATTTCTCAAAAAATTTAAAGAGATTCCCAAACCTGATTCAGAGGCCAAAAGTCTCAAGCACAATGAAGGTTACCTGCTGACATTACTAATGGAAAGAAAGAAGGAAGCAAATTAAATTGATTAGCATTTGACTGATTTAACGGAATTTGTGGTTAACCACATGGCTTCAAGAGAAAACAGAGGCAAAGAAGAAGCATTTGGCTTGTTCTATCCAAGATCGTCCAATATACAGTGATATTATCCCTGGCCCTGATGGCGATTTTTGTTAATATTTCAACGACCTTCTCTCTAGCCTTTTTTTTTTTTTTTCTGGAAAGAATATTGTAAGGAATTACATACTTTTATCCTTTTGCCAAGTATTATAAAATAAGCATTTCTCCTATTAAAAACTGCTCAAAACCACAATCTTAATAGTATCACATTATTCCTTAATATGCAGATGCTATGGTTTTCTTAACTATTGCCTTACTTCTTGGTTTTAAAAAATGTTTCATGACTCTCAATATTCTGCAGAGATGCAAAACTGTTGCTCTACTTTGTATTCTTTTCTCAGGACAGATTCTGGAACTAGAGTTATATAGGGCCAAAGAATATTGACATTTTAAAGCTCTTGACACATACTACTAAATTGCTTTCCTCTGTTCCCTCATCAGTGTGATTACTCTTCAAAACAATTAAATCTTGGATAATTTAGAAGGTGAAATTACACCTCATTTTAATTCACATTCCTTAATGAGCCTGAACATTTTTCCATATGTTTATTTGCCAGTTGATTTTTCTCTTTTGTGAATTGTGTGTTCATGCCTCCCGCCCCAGTAGTTTTAGTCATTTTTCTTGTGGATTTGAATGAGCTCTCTCTGGTAAAGAAATCAAGCACTTTTTTGTTGTATATACTGCCAATTATACAATATGTTGTATTTTCCTTTTAATTACATAAGCTGTTTCTTAATGTTTTTGATTTCTACCTAATACTAACATTTTTCTTTCCTTCTACTATTTCTTCTATCACTTTTTTTTTTTTTTAAGAGGGAGAGACAGAGAGTGTGTGCATGTACACATGAGGCCACGCGGGGGTATGTATGGGAGAGGGAATATTAAGTGAAGCCCGGCATGGGGCTCAATCCCACTCCCGGAAGATCATGACCTGAGCTGAAATCACGAGTCTGAAGCTCAACTCACAGAGCCACCCAGGTGCCCCACTGCTATCACTTTTTAATTGAAAAGTCTTCCTAACCCTCAGAGTTAAAATATGCTTCTGCTTTAATCTAGGTTTTGTTATGGTTTTATTAATAGTACCTAACTAATTAACATGAGATGTATTTTTGAAAAAAGGTACAAAACGTGGACCTAAATCTGTTCTTTTTGTTCACTAACTTCTATTGCCGAATAGGTACATGCAACTAAAATTCACTAAATAAATCTTTCTCACCTTTCTGATTTATGCTACTTCCTTAAAATATATTAAATTATTTTATACAACAGGATCTATTTGGGGGCTTTCTATTCTTTTCCATCAATCTACCAATCTATTTTATATTGGTATTATACTGCTTTAATTATTTTGGTATTTTAATAAAATGTAAGTAGGGCTATAAACTTCATTTTCAAAAATTTTGTCTATTTTCTCTGGCTTATTCTTCTAATGAACCTTTGCAATAACTTTTTCAGGTTCAAAAAAAATTACAATGGAACTTTCATTGTAATCTGCTTCATAAGAGTCAGCATTGAAATACCAATACTCCAGGAATAGCATATATTAGAAGAGCAAAAATTCTCAGTGTTCTTTCCGAAATCATCCAACTACCTTGGTTTGAGTTTATGCTCAATAAAAACTTTTGATTATCCATTAGTTTTATAAATGCCTTGATGTTGGCAAAATAGCGTCCTAAAAAGTAGACATAAATGTTCTTCCTAAAAACATATATTGCCTATTAAAATAAACACATAAATATTCTAACACATCAAATATTGTCACTTTACAAGATAACAAAAAAATTGCAAACACTATGGTTTGTAACCAAAAAGCTAAAAAGCTGAGAATCAGAAACTAGATCGGTGTTGACCCCACCAATATTCTGAATGCCCCTTAAGCATTGACTACAGAGTGGTTAGCTATCCTGTCAGTTTCTTGAGTGAAAGAACCAAAAAATTAAAAGGTGTATTAAAAGTCAACTCATGATTTACAACTATTGTTGAAGCCCCTTGACAACATCGCTAAGAAGTGGTATTCAAATTACACTTAAATAATATGCTTCAATAAAAAAGAGCTCACTGCCTCCTGAGATAGTCAACGTCACCTTTACAGAGATTTGATTTTGAGAATTTCCTACACAGTAGGAAATTAATCTCCCTGTAACTTCCCAGATGCAGAAGACCTAATCCCTATGATACCTGAAAATCCATCATATATTTAAAGACAGTTACATAATCTCTGAGTCTTTTTATTCTCCAGGCTAACCATATTTTATTTTTTTTAAAGCTAATTTATTTGTTTTTGAGAGAGAGACAGCATGAGCAAGGGAGGGGCACAGAGAGAGGAGGGGGGAGAGAGAGAATTCTAAGCAGGGTCCATGCTGTCAGCACAGAGCCCAATGTGGGGCTCAAACTCATGAACCATGAGATCATGACCTGAGCTGAAGTCAGGAGTCAGACACTTAACTGACTGAGCCACCCCAGGGGGCCCTGACTAACTATATTTTATACTCCATGGATTATCTCATCAATGAAGAGGTTTCTAATCTTATGAATAGTTAATCTAGCAACCCTAACTAGTTTCTCTAATTTGAATGGGACAGGGGATTGGGAGAGGGAGGGATTTGATCTTCAGAATCTCTCTTAAAATCCAACATCAGGGGCACCCGGGTGGCTCAGTCGGTTGAGCATCTGGCTTCGGCTCAGGTCATGATCTCACAGCTCGTGGGTTCGAGCCCCACGTCAGGCTCTGTGCTAGAAGCTCCAGAGCCTGGAGCCTGCTTTGGATTCGGTGTCTCCCTCTCTCTCTGACCTTACCCTGCTCACCCTGTCTCTCTCTCTCAAAAATAAAAATAAAACATTTTTTAAAAAATTCAACATCAGCGCTAACCACAAGAACCCAACTGAATTGGAGAGGTCTTTCTACTTAACCCAAAGAAAATATTTGCTAAAACAAAACCGTGAAAAGATTTTGAATTAGACTTTTGGGCGTTGTTGCGCTGAAGTTTGTGACTAGAACTCAGGTTTGAAAACAAGAGGCTTCAAGTGCCCTACATTCCCAAGTCTCCTTCAACCTTTCTTCCCAAGGGCTTCAGAGAGGCAAAGAAACATCAAAGAGACTTTGGGGGACACAATCAGATGGACTGGGGAGGAGTTAAAAGCTTGGCTGGATCTTCCTCATTAAGAAATTGTGATTGTGGGACTCTCCACAGTCCCCTCAAAGGAATCTGTTGTGCCCGAATCATGAGTCCCCAGAGACCACCAAGGATCCGACACTGACGCAAGTACATAAGGGTCTTTATTACAAGCTCAAGCAGGGGCTCACCCGTCTACCGGCGCAGTGGCAGCAGGGTGAAACCCCGAACAATAGCGAGCAGGGTTTTTATGGGGTAAGGGACGGGGGTGTTACAGTGCACACGTTGTACGTATAACATCATCACATAAGCACCAATCATAATTGCACAGCACCCATGGCAACAGTTTTGACCATACAGTATCTGTGAGGCGTTCATTACCTTTGGCGGGACCCAATCATGACCTTTGAGAATCCTCTGAAAATGACCAATTATGAGGTGAGCTCAAAGGGCCTACCTGGGGTTTAGGCAAGCGGTGAGTGATTGGCTAGTTTGTACAGAGTAACTACCTGCAGTTCCCAGCCCTGACTCAGACCACAGGAATGTCACACATTTCTTTTGATTGGCTGATCCGAGGGTAGTCCGAGGGTGGCTTCAGCTAAGCTTTTCCCAGAACTGGGGCTACATGCAGCCCGAGGTTGCTCTTAACGGAGGACTTAATTTCACGCTCCTCAAATCCACACCACTCCCACAGAAACCAGCATGTTCATACCTTACACTACACCTAGCAAAACCAACTGACACAAGATGGCATCTTGATAGCCTGGGGGGGGTGGTTTTCTATTCTTCTCCCTTCACCTAATAGCTGAGGTGTTGTAGCCTAGAAAGGGAGACAGAGGGGTACCCTCCCCCTCGCCCTCCAATCCAGTTCTAGAGAGCCAGGAGAGATGAATAAGTGGACCCTGCCCCCCTCTCTCAGCTGCCTTTGGAGCCATAGGTAAATCTTGCACTGGAGGATGGTGAGAAGGGAGATTTAGACAGAATTGAAAACAGCTTTTAAGTGCAAAAGATGCCTGGAAAGTTACAGATCTGCCCAAGTTATCTTTAAGTGATGGGAAAATGGATTTGGTGAAACATGGGTGATAATAGAACAAAATACAACTATGCTGTATGTATACGTCACAGAGGGGCAATGTTCTCAGTAAACCAGTTATAAAACCATGTCTTCCTACTTTCCTTTGATACTTTGAGGTCAATACAGGGAAATATTAAGGCTGATTAGGATCAATTCCAAATGCTTGAAGTTAACTAGACTTCTATTGTGCTCCAAGATACCATTAAACAAGGCCCCAAACACCTCCAGTTTGAAATGGCATCTGTAGAGCTCCTTGAGCCAATACTGCATAGTTGCTCTGGAGCCAAAAACACTCCCTTTAATCAACATGAAGCAGAGCGGAGAGAACTCTTTTTACATTTCAAACGCAACTTTGGGCTCTCCTAGTAGCAATTGTTTAAGGTCAAAAGTGCTGATTGTTTCATCTAAAGTCTCAATATTCCACCTTCCACCTATGCTAACTTTCATGTCCAGGCCATTTTACACCCTCGGGCCTTTGCTCCATCCGTTCTCTCTGCCTGAAGAGCCACTGCCCTCGCCTCTGTGGGTGGCTGTCCCAGGCAGCTGTGGGTGGGTGGCTGTCCTCACCTTCTCTCACCACTGCATCAGCTGAGATCTCTCTGGCATCCCTGCCCCCGGCTCTCATCTGCTTAGTTGTTTCCACAGGCCCTTTCCAATGCCTCCATGTTGTCATCTAACCTGCCATTACATCTCTCTGTTTAGACCATGAGTTCAGCAAGAACAGAAATACTGTTTTGTCTCTTTTTTGTAACTCCACCATCTACAGGATCAAGGCATATAACTAGCGTTCAATACTTTTTAAAATACTTCCTATCTGTAGATAAAAACACCTCACAAACATGGAAAGAGAGAACAACTGAGAGAAACAGCCTGAGTAATCAAATCACGTGCTGTGATTCCGAGGGTCGCTGGATCCGCAGTGTATGAATCCCGGTGGCTTTAGAGCGTTGGCCTGTAGAGGGCGCTGAAGAAACAGCCTTGGAATAGGGCAGAGAAATTAGGAAGCCGGTACCCAGGAAGGAATATACCTTCCGGGAAACGCTGAACCAGGAGGAAAACCCCTTCACCTTCACCAGCCAACAGTAAGGAGTATGGCCTGGGACCTGGGCCCGAAGAGGGGGAGTCTTTTTAAGGATTCCCTGAGAATAAATGGCCACAGGCCAGCTTTTGTGTACATTTTGGAACTGGATCTATCCTGCTTGCATGGTTCTAAAAGCTACAAATAGCGACATAATTTAAGATGGACTACGCTTTAATGCCCAATTTAAAGTGGACTCAGATTTAATGCCCACAGGTGCCTAGTAGAAGCAACGAAAATCCTCCCTACGAGAATGCATGCTCAAATTCAGCGTCAACAATATCCCACGGATAGAATTACAACCAATATGAGCTCACAATAAAAAATCACACACAAAACAGAAATGGAAGCAATATAACATGAGCAAGAGTCAGAGGAAAATAAAACAATAAGATGAAATATGCAAATTATTAGATGGTGGAATTATGATACAGAATATAAAATAAATGTGCGTAATATTTTAAAAATAAAAGAAAAGCATAAAAACTGAGCTTCAAAATACATCATACAAGGAAGGAAGAGCCATTTTGAAATCTTTGCTTAAACAAAATTGAATAGAACCTAATTATTAGCTACTGGATCATATACGGAAGGAATGACATACCTTTTATAATACTCATTGTCCGTTAAAATGTAATAAATTTAACTAAATTTTATATTGCTTTCTAACAAACTAATATGAAACAGAATATAGATTCTTTTTTATAGCATAACATAAAAATTAATTATATGACCTATAACATTTTATTGTTGACATTATTGTCATCTATAATTTATTTTTAGTGGATTTCATGAAATTACATTAAGTAAAATAAATGTCGTTATATTTATTTTAATAAAAAATGAAATTAGACTTTCCAACAGAAAGTATGTCTAATTCTTTTGACAAAGGGAACTGGTTTGGGGTATAAGGCCAGATGATAGACATTTTTTTAGAAATACAATAATCTAAATGTCTTCATTAAAAATTTCTAAAGCATGTGAGAAGTTAAGCACATTTGAAAGAAAATACTGTATTGATAAATTTGTATTAAAATTAGCTATATTTTTATTTCTTAACCCTTTCTAAACATATTAGATTCCAAGGGGTGCCTCTAAATGTAAGAATAGCAGGTAAAATTAATAGCCATTCTCAAGAAAACTTTTCAAGAATAAGGGTGAAGTTTTTGGTATTTTCCCAGAAACAGAAATGAATTACTCTAATAACTATATATTGTATCCCTCTGAAGGACAAAGATCTTTTGAAATCTTTGCTTCAAACAAAACTGAAGTAAAACCTAATTATTAGCTACTTGTCCCCATATGATTTTTGGTATAGAAGTCAAAAGTATTCAAAAGAATTGAGTGACATTACTAGAACAAAAGTCTATTCACATCAATCTGTTTATGAGAACAAGATTTTACACAGACACCTATAAAAATGAAAAATAGCTATAAAATCAATGCTGAAGTCCCTCTAATTTTGGAAATAAGTCATTTCCATCCAATGGAATCACAAAGTAAAAAAGTAAATGCTCTATCTCATTTAGAGAAGCAATTCCAAGAACATTTTGTTCTATTAGTTATTTATCAATATTTATAATACATTCATTATATTTTGATCAATTATGTACCAATAATATTTATGGTAACTCAATTATTATTTTTGTGTGTGTGAAAGAAAGAGAGAGAGAGAGGGAGCAAGTGAGCATGAGCGGGGAAGGGCAGAGAGAGGGAGACAGCAGAGAGCCTGATGTAGGGTTCAAATCCACCAACCATGAGATCTGAGCGGAAGTCTAATGCTCAACCAGTTGAGCCACCTAGATGCCCTAATGCTAACTCAATTCTGCCCCAAAAGTTTTAACATGTGATACTTACATTACACAAAATAAAATGATGTTACAATTTCAATGTATATACATATTTTTCTAGCAGAGATTTATGATAAGGTGATTGATAAAAGGTTTTCAATAAAAATTAGTTTTCTAAGAATTTTCCCGGGTTAAATAAAATGGAAATGTGAGTTAAAGGAGATATATAAAGAAATGACAGGGGCACCCTGGTAGCTCAGTTGGTTAAGCATGCCACTCTTGATTTTGGCTCAGGTCATGATCTCGCAGTTTCATGAGTCTGTTTGAGCTTGGCCTTGGACTCTGTGCTGGCAGCCTGGAGATTGCTTGCAATTCTCTCTCTCCGCCCCTTCCCCACGTGTGCTGTCTCTATCTCTCTCAAATAAATTTTTAAAATTTGAAAAAAAAAAAGGGAGAGATGATAGGTAGATAGATAGATGATAGATAGATGATAGATAGATACTCTCAAATAAATTTTTAAAACTTGAAAAAAAAAGGGAGAGATGATAGGTAGATAGATAGATGATAGATAGATGATAGATAGATAGATAGATAGATATGTAGATAGATAGATAGATAGATTTTAAAAAGATACATAATTTCCAAATGTTAAAAAGTCATGTGCATGGGTTTTTAACTGGCCATGGTGATTATCCAAACATTGTGTTATTTAGAGTCCACTGAGTGCAATTAAAAGAGAAGGGTAATGATTTTCTTTGAAATATCAATGTTTGTAATATATCAGAAATTATATATTTTTATTTTTAAACTTAAAAATCTACCCTTCTGATGACCACAGCATCAGTCAACATCTTGACTGCATCCTCCTGAGAAATCCCAAGTCAGACGACCAGCTACCAGTTCCTTATTTCCTCAACTACACAAATTACAGACACAATAAATGTTTATTGCTGTTTAAAGCCACTAAGTTTGGGATCAATTGTTTTGCATTTACAGACAGCTAATATAGTCACATGTACTAGGCACATACATGGATGTTCTCGCAATCACTATGGAAATTTCTGTTCTTACTCTCAATTTCATTACTTATCTTTTCACATACCTGTAACAGACAGTTTCTGGACTTGCTCAGATTCATGGATCATGCTTTGAGTGGCAGTGTTCTTGACAATTGTCATTGCCTCAAACACAGTTGTCCATAGCTTCTTAGGTTCGTCTACCATTCATATTTCTCAACCAAATGGATTGTTACCTTCTTCCTAACCAATGTCTTTGAGTCGGGCTCTGGTCCCAATCTAGGCAGTTAGGACCAGGGTTACAGAGTGACATGACCTAATGCATGGCAAATCTACGTAGAAAAATCTTCTAAAAGGAGGATGGAGCACATGGTGGGGCACTTAGATTTTCATGGACTCTACGGCATATTCTTCAAATGCCACTTAGGTCTTACTTCTTCCGTGAAGTCTCCTAAGTCACTCTAACCGAGCTCCAGTCAATGGTTGGACACCATGACCTTCCCACCCTTACTGCCCTGTGCTTCCACAAAAGCTATGCTCTTCTCCATTGTATCAATCACCAGTACCAAGTTGCAGATTGCTCAGTACATTGTCCTGGACTGTGACCAGCTCTTTTTCTCATTACATTGTAAGCTCCCCTAAAGGCCTTTACTTCTATATCCGTAGTGTTGAGTGTAGTGCCCGGCTAGAATCTATTACAGGGTATGTTTGATATTTTAGTGCAAATGTAATCATAAATTAATCCTTTTGATGTAAAAACGACAATTTGTCATATAAATTTTCACACACACACACACACACACACACACACACAACACCAGTTTATGTATTTGGCAGTTTGGATTCTGAAAGCCACGCTCACTAGCTGGAGGCTGTACAGTGTTATGATTAGAATAAGTGCTTTGTGGGCAGACCTGTCTGCTCAAATCCACCTTGTAACTCAATAGTTTTGTGATTCTAGACAAGATGATTAAAATCTCTCTGCTTCAATTTCTTAGTTGTAAATAAAGATAGCAACAGAACCTGGCTCTGAGAATTAGATGAGTTAACACATGTGCCTGGAACAGAGTGGATACTCATTAAATGTTGGTTATTATCACGTATTCCTTCAACTTGAATGTCTTTACCTTCTTACTTCTGGTCATATGCATCAATTGCAGAGACCACAATTTTCACTTCTTTTCATTTCCCTGTTGTGGAACTTGATGGTCTACGCAAAGTGGAATTTGTGGAGCACCTGCCTCAGAATCGTCCACGGGTCTTAAAAAAAAAAAAAAAAAAAAAAAAAGCTCATTCTCCCAACTCCACTCCAGGCCTGAATCAACATATCTGCATAGAGGGCCAAGGAAGCTGCATTTTAAGCAAGTCCTCACTCAAAGAACTGTGATACAAAATTTGAGAATACGCTCCATGAATAGGTCTACAGATATATTCAGCAACTCCGTCAGGTGAGTCAAAGGCAAAGAGGAAGCCCCAAGAGAATTACCAGTCACAAAGCCACTGTCCTTCTCTGCAAACTTCTCCACTGGCAATTTTCACTAAGTAGCAAACAAGTGTAAGAAAGTGAAGTGTGCTAGGATATAATTTTAATGCAACATGGCAGCTATAACACGGTCCATGGAGAGAAATAAAACCACATAGGCAGTACATTCACCGGCGATTTTGTGCTTCGGTCTGAGACGTGTAAGCGCTCTACTGAAATGAAATGCTAAGGCCCTTCGGCTTTGGTCATGTTGCGTATTTACATGGTCATGACTTTCAAAACTTCACACATGCCCTAGTGCACGTTGCGCTTGTCAGATGCTTGTGGGTCACCACCATTCCAGCGTGATAGACTCAGAAAGTGCAGCCATGTCACTGTGCCCCATCTGTAAGACATTGAATGTGAATTGCAGCTGAATTTATATTTCAAGGTAGCAGTTTCCAGCTGCACATCATTTGTTTTGTCTTGTTTAAAATAGCTCTAAATCACGTGCCAGCTACTGTAGGCTCCAGATTCTATTAATTAGGGCTGGAAACCCAAAGCAGCAGCCTGTCCTCTGGGAGACTGTGCCAGGTTCCAGAAACCTGTCTCGTGTCTCTGCAGCCCCATCAGAGGCTTTCAGGTCATCGGGGTGCTATTTCCAAGACGGTGGTTCTCAAGGTGTGGTCCGAGAACTATTTGCTCAAAAATCACCTGGAAAGCTTATTTAAAAACGCAGTTTTCTGCGCCTAGCCCCAGACTCGCTGAATCGGAATCTCTGGGAATGGGCCCAGAGATCTGCATTTTAAGTGTATTCTCATTCGTGGTGAAGTCTGAGAACCATGGTAACCTGGAGACTACTCTAAAATGAATCATTTTCCCTGGAACCCAGCAGGATGTATTCAACCAGAAACCTCAGTCTGCCTCTAATTTTCTTCCAACAATATATCTTTATTCAAGGTCAAGTAAACTCTCTTCTGCTTCATTGTTCTGATTACCAGTTATAGTGAAACTCAGGATAAAGGATCTTACTTTCACTAGTCAGTAAAATCCAAATATAAAATATCTCACCATTTTGTGAATAGAATATTCAGATGACATCCTGATTCATTGTGAAAGAGAATGCATCTCTCCTTAAAAAAAAAAAAAAAAAGCTCCCAGAACAGGTGTGATGGGTAAATAAGTGTTACCATGGCATTGCATTTCTCTCTGGCTTCCCCTCATTACAGATTTAGTTGTAAACATTCTTGGCTACATTCCTCATTTGTACGACTCTCTTGTGATCTACCAAGTGTGAAGATATGTGATCAGTCTTTGAGTACACTAATATATTGATGTTGATTCTGACCTTAGTACAAAGGAAACCCCCCACCCCACCTCGACCAATTGATCACAGGTGGCTAGCAGACCCTCATTTGTGTCAATGACCAAATGAACCCACTGCCCTGTTACTTTATCACATAGCATAAGTCTGCTGAAGAGCTACTCCAGAAATCACATGGGCTCATCACAAACCCATAACAGATACCTGCAGTTTTGATGCCTTACTAAATCTCTCATTATGTATTACATCTCTCCTTTTGCAAGCTGTTTCCTTTTCTCCTTTCTACTGTGTCTCCATTTTGTGTAGATTTTGCAGATTTCCATGACCCTCTGTTTAAAATGCTTATGTCTCCTGGGGCACCTGGGTGGCTCAGTCTCTTGAGCATCCAGCTTTGGCTCAGGTGGTATCTTGCAGCTCACAAGTTCAAGCCCCGCATGGAACTCTGTGCTGACAGCTCAGAGCCTGGAGCCTGCTTTGGATTCTATGTCTCCCTCTCTCTCTGTCCCTCCCCCACTCATGCTCTGTCTCTCGCACTCAAAAAATAAACATTAAAAAATCAAAATGTTTATGTCTCCCAAGGACTAGCAGTTGATCCTCTCGGCTGATAGATGTACTAAAATGTGCTCTTTTTGCCTCTAGAATATGGAGGAACGTAATTCTTTTTCTAAGAATTGTGCTGCACAAAAGACCTTCATGATCTTGAACTCTTACTCAGTTATTGTTTCTTTTGTATTGCCGCCTACGAGTCAACTCCTACTTTGTGTACTTAAGTGAATCAAAATGGAATTCATCTGGAGGTTAAACATTCCGGGAGCTGATGCATGGAATCATTCATATTTCAGCAAGATATTCGGCCACAGGAGAAAACGTAGGACCACTTCTGTACCTCCTGGTGAGCTTGTCATTCATTCAACTCTTGAGAATGCCATTTCTCAAATGTGGTGTCCATCTTACAAAGAAATCAGGCAGATTTTCTGTGTGAATTGATCCTTAACTCAGCAGTGGCTCAGGTTTGCCTGAAACAGTCCCTGTTTGCACTTACTATCGTGATATAATTATTCACAGCACTCCCAGAGTGTGCAGGTGAGTCACTGAATTATACAGAGCCACCCCACTCATGACCCCCCAGTTTTACATGGAATAAGAATACTGCCTTTGCAGAAGGTAGCTACATTTGCGGTGAGCACAGCATAACCTATAGCCTCGTTGAATCACTCTTTTGTACACCTGGAGCTAATGGAACATTGTGTCTCACCTCCACCTCAATTTTTTAAAAAAAATTAAAAAAAACAGGGGTGCCTGGGTGGCTAGGCGGTTAAGCCTCCGACTTCGGCTCAGGTCATGATCCCACATTTGTGGGTTCCAGCCCCACATCGGGCTCTGTGCTGGCAGCTCAGAGCCTGGAGCCTGCTTTGGATTCTGTATCTCCCGGTCTCTCTGCCTCTCCCCCTCTCATGCTCTGTCTCTCTCTGTCTCAAGAATAAATAAAACATTTTTTAAAATAAAAATAAATAAATAAATAACAGAAGGGCGCCTGCGTGGCTCAGTGGGGTTGGGCGTCCCACTTGGGCTCAGGCACAATTTCCTGGTTAATGAGTTAGAGCCCTACATGGGGCTCTGTGCCGACAGCTCAGAGCCTGGAGCCTGCTTTAAATCCTGTGTCTCCCTCTGTCTCTGGCACTCCTCCGCTTGCGCTCTGTCTCTCTCTGCCTCTCAAAAATGAATAAACTTCGGGGCACCTGGGTGGCTCAGTCGGTTAAGCATCCGACTTCGGCTTAGGTCATGATCTCACGGTTTGTGGGTTCAACCCCTGTGTTGGGCTCTGTGCCGACAGCCAGCTCAGAGCCTGGAGCCTGTTTCAGATTCTGTATCTCCCTCTCTCTCTGATCCTCCCCTGCTCATGCTGTCTCACTCTTTCTCAGAAATAAATAAAACATAAATAAATGAATAAACGTTAACAAAATTTTTTTAATAAAAAAGATACTACTTAACTCACGTCTGGCCTCTATCTTCCCATTACAACCTCTCCCACCAAACTCTCCATTTGAAACAACAGAAGAGCTAAGTAATTGCCATGTTCAGACTAGCCCTAGGCCTTGGCTGGTCACTTAAGTTGGGAGGCTGTGGCTCAAGGTGGAAACAATTTAACTTATCAGTGAAAGATGCTGATGGCACTCAAATCAAAGCCACATGCTTACAGATATTTAGTAGCCTTATAACAATCCACTCAAATGCACTCTTATAACTAGCAATGCTTTCCAAGTATAACCAATTCATTCATTCGTTCGCAAATACATTTTGAGCACTACGATGTGCCAAGTACTGTTCTAGCCATCAGGGATGCAGAAGTTAACATAAGATTTCTGCTTTCAATGGAAATTACATTCCGGTGAGGGGAGACAGACAAGAAACAAGTAAACTGAAAAATAAGATGGATAAAGATGGTGGTAACTGCTACAAAGAAAACGAAACAGATGGGGTAGAGGGCGTATGATTTAATTTGTAGCTGGATTTTAATAACAGATCAGAAATCAGACACTCAAAGGAAATAGAAATATATATATTTTTGCTCCCAGTGATGAATCTGTCCAGGGTTAGAAGGTGGCTCCATCCGTCAGGGCTTCTGAGAACCAAGATTTCTTCGATCTCGCTGTCTGTTTCCCAGCGTGGTATTCTCATGTGCAAGGCTGGAGCAGCCCCACCAGCCTGTGTCTGCATTTCAGCCTATGCGAAAGGAAGAGAGTGCATCCAGGCCATCTCAGCATTAAGGAGATGGCCCACATGTGATATATTTTCATTTCTCTCATTTCGCATTGACCCAAACTTAGTCACGTGACCACAGCTGCTTACAAGATCTGCTGGGAAATGCAGTGTCTATTTGGACAGTCAGAAGCCCAGCAAAACTCAGAGAGTTCTATTATTTTAATAACAAAGGACTCAAAAGCCCACGTTATGATGGAATCATCCTGTTGCACCTTGTGCTCAAGAGATAGGGCTTTTTTAGATGGGAATTTGTTTAGATAAAGTAGTCAGGGAAGACCTAAGACCTGAAAGACAAGGAAGAGGCAGCTGTGTAACACACACAGGAGTTAAAATCAGCAGCCGTGAGTTAAGATGACACTGAACATATATATGTTTCACACTAAAGTTTAATTCATGTTTAGTTTTGTTAATGGTTACAATATGTCGTTTAAGCTAGCTCACTGATGAAGCACATCCATCTATCATCTATCGATTTTTTTTTTTAATTGGTGAGATTCTCAATTCTGTTTACATTCCATCCCTGGTTGTTTTTGATATGTCGAACACATTAGCCCCAGTGAAAATTTTATCGAGATGATTGTTGGGTAGACACTAAATTCTGAAAGCTTGATATTTCTATTTGTTTTTCCAATCATCTCGAACTTCTAAACAGCGATTATCATCTCCTAAACACCCTTTGCAATCCATCCCATGACCTAAGCTACTGAGTAGCTCAGTTCCATGGAGAAGCTAAGAGATTATAGAATGGGGAAACCTTGTCCCAAAGTGCAAGGAACTTCTACATTTAAGACTTACTCATTAGTCAGATGGATTGTATACAAAGCAAGAAGTGTTTTGACATTGATTATGAGGGAATAAAATGTTTGTTGGAAAGGCATCTTGTCCTTGCCTGATTTTGGGCACTTGCCATGCATTGGATCAATTCAGGTCTAATTAGAGCCATAAGAAACACCACCCGAGGCAGACCTGTAAACCATCTGGCCAACTGTTCCGGCTGCATAGAAGAATCCAAATATTCTGGATGAGGTGGTCCAGTGCACAACCTGATTCAGCTGCAGCTACGTAGGAATTTTGCCTTAATAGCCCTGACTTTCATCTACTGAAATGGGGAGCCAGGTATCAGGATGTCAGTTCCCAAGTCTCTTGCTCCCCCTCAGGAAAGCCATCATCTGCCTCTAAGTCCATGAGCATCTATTAGTTAAAAAATCGACCTGACTCTTGACAATAATCCCAGGAATGTGTGCTTCACAATAGGAAGTCTAAAATGTTGGGGATAATAATGAACATAATGACATATTCTTAACTATGAGTTCAGATCATGGATTTTCCTGAAATCCACAGCTCACACATCCCTAGCTTTTTAAATCCTTGAGATATAAGATACATGAAGGAGATGTCTGCAGACCAAAAGTCTGGCTCTTGGAAGCTTGGGGTAGTATTTTACACATAACTAACGAGAAGACAGAAAGCTATCCACAATACACAGAGGAACAGAAGTACTCTTTGATCTAGTAAGACCTTCCTGGCTGGACAATGCTTTGGAAAATAATCGAATTGAATTTTAATTCCAACCTTTCTCCATTTGAAAACTGAGGACTCTGGGGCATGGAGGAATTCAGGCACTTGCCCCAGGTCACAAAGTCAGTGAAGAGCAAAGCCGTAAGCGAACCAAGTATCCAGGGCCCTTTTCATTCTATCACAGTGCTGTTTGTTGGAAATAGTATATTTCTGTTTTGGCAGTCAGAGCTGCAGAGTAAGATTTTGGCCTCGTATATCGCGGTGTCGTAATCTTCCTCCCAACTCTTAACACTTCCCCCGGTCCTTACAACCATATAAGGAATCTAATCTTTATCACGGTTCCCAATTAGCTTTGACAAACCTGGTGTCTTGCCAACCTGGATACTACATCACACCCACTGACTCCAACAGGCAAATGATTCCATTAAATACCTAGACTTAATATATCAGCTAAAAACGACCATCTGTTCACACTTAATTACCATCTTCCCCAAACATATTTATTGGACAATCGTAAAGAAAAACTCCACTTGTAGAGAGGACTGAGGTTTGAATTATCAGCCTTTCTGCAGAAGAGCTGTCAATTAAAACTTAAAATTATCTCAGATCCGGATCAAGTCCTACTGGAAATAGAAACACATTTTTTTCAGTTGGTTCCAAAAACATTCTTGGATTTGTTTCTTTTTAAAAAAAAATTTTTTTTTAATGTTTTATTTATTTTTGAGAGAGAGAGAGAGAGAGAGAGAGAGACAGCGTGAGAAGGGGAGGGTCAGAGAGAGAGAGGGAGACACAGAATCCGAAGACAGGCTCCGGGCTGTGAGCTGTCAGCACAGAGCCCGATGTGGAGCTTGAACCCACAAACCATGAGATCATGACCTGAGCCGAAGCCGGACGCTTAACTGACTGAGCCACCCAGGTGCCCCTTGGATTTGTTCCTTAAAAAGAAAAATCTTAAGAACAAATGGTGAAAAAACACACACACACAAAAACAAAACAAAACAAAACAAAACAAACACCACACCAAAAGTTGCTTTCTTTTTTATTTTGGCATCTTTCTTTTTAGCATTCTTTCTTAAATATACTTTTCTTGAAAAAAGAAATGGGAGGGAAAAAATTCAGCTGCCAGGTAGATGTACCTTATCATTCATTAATTGGCTTAACATGCCAGACAAGAAGCCAGCTAGCTGCATTAACCTCCTGTCGCCAGGCCTGTGTGCCTCTTAGAAGGACTTTTGTGAGTTTCAGTCACTGTACTCAAGCAATCCTTTATACTTGTGCCCCTCCTAGTAGTGATCGGATTTGTGTGTGGTCATTCAAAGTCTCCTTTGAATGTTTTAAGTAGCCAAAATCTCAATAGTTCTCAACTTTGCAGATAATGGAGCTTTAGCTTTGGTTGGATTCTACATCAGGTGCTTTTACAAAGTTAAACAGACACAAAACCTGAAAAAATCTATGGCAGAAAAAGGAATTCACTGCCCATTTAGAATCAACTTATAAAACCTGATAGTCACAACATTCATTACCAAGACTTTTTTGGCTTAACTATTAGCTATCCCACGAGGCAAAAATATCCCTATCAAAAAAAGCACTGTTCTATTTTGGGAGTTATTCTCTGGACTGAAGAAGAATGAGATGAACTGTCTCTGGCCATCTGTATATGTTTCTTCACTTTTTGTAGCCTTTGATGACTGGAATGCGTTCGGGTATCTTGGCCTCTCTTAGGGAAAACCAGGCAATTAAGAAGCTTTCCAGAGACCAACTGTTGCATAGAAATAGCTTGCAAGCAGCATGTATTCACTTATTTAAGAAATAAATAATATTGGGGCAGCCGGTGGCTCAGTCAGTTAAGCATCTGACGCGATTTCTGCACAGATCGTGATCTCACGGTTGGTCATGAGATCCAGCCGCTTGTCAGGCATGGAGTCTACTTAAGATTCTCTCTCTCCCTTTGTCAAAAATAAAAATAATAAATATTATTGCTTACTATGAACCAATTTCTATTCTAATATCTGGGAATACAACCATGGGCCAGGTAGTCAAGTTTGCTGTTTTCATAGAGCTGACAAGAGAGAGACAGAGACAGAGAGAGGGATGGAGGAAGGGAAGGGACAAAGACTAAAAACACAACCTAACTACACAAAAAAGAAAAATTGTCAAAGTCTGGACTTTAAAAAATGAATCTCAAAAATTGGTAAATATATTGTTTCAATGTTTTAAATACTGGCCTATGAAAAACAGAGGAATTGGGGCATCTGGGTGGCTTAGCCAATTAAGTGTTCAACTCTTGGTTTAGGCTCAGGTCATGAACTCATGGTTCATGGCTCCAGCCCCATGTCAGGCTCTGCACTGATGGTGCGGAGCTTGACTGCAATTCTCTCACTCTCTCTCTGCCCTCTCTTTCTACTCTCTCTCTCTCTCTCTCTCAAATAGAAATAAACTAACATTAAAAGAAAAAGGAAAAGAAATAAATTTACATTTTTTAATTGTTACCGTATGTCAAGGGCTTTACATATACTGTTCATTTTATTTTTACAAAGATCTTCATAGGTAGATACAAAGGAAACTGAGGCTCAAAAGTCAAAGTATCCAGAATAAAAACATGCCCTGTAAATTATTAAGCCAATAACCATTCATATCCACAGTCATCTGATTCAAAATACATGCATTTACTCCCATACCTACTGAATTCCTGAGTCTCCACTTCAGCTGAAAACGTCACATTGCTTCAGACTTCTCTTCAGTTAGAAGTAGGTATGCAACGTTCTCTAGCTGATATCTATCCCTAACTAGAATAAGTGTGTAGGAGTCCAAAAAAGAATCTCAACCTAATGTAAAATCTCCAGAGATGACAACCTCCCCCATCTCTAGTGACACAGTCTGATGTTCCTGATTCCATAAGCCCATTAGTGTTCAATAAGCTGCTGCTTGGTTAGTGAGTTCTCACGGCCAGATCAAGCTTCTCTGCTAATCTGGGACTGAGCTCTTGTAAGAAGAAAGCCCAGAATTGAAAGATCAAATAGTTTATATAGCTCAACATTCATTAGTCGTAAAACATGAATCAACAGCAACAACAAAACTCAGTTTCCTAAGCATATTACAGTCTGATGGCACAAGTCTTTAATTTTAAATGCCAGTAAAGAATGATCCTGAAAACCATAGGACATTGCTAAGGGAAGGTGAAGAAAACATAAATAAATGAGAAAACATACCATATTCATAGGTTGAAAGACTCAAAGTCATTAAGACAACCGTTTTCCCCAAATTGATTTACATTTACATGTGATGCCAACCAAAATTCCACAGACTTTTCTGGTAGAAATCCACAAAATGACTCTAAAATGTGTATGGAGAGGGGGGGAGGCAAGATGGCAGAGAAGTAGGGAGCTCTGTGCGTTTCGCTTGCACCCATCTCTCAAACAGAGAAGGCCTGAAGTCATAGGACACTGAGCCACAGGAGTTTGGGAAGATAAAATGTGCATGGAAATGCAAAAGACCTAGACTATCCAAAGCCAAAGCACTTTTTTAAAAAGGAAAAGAGGGACACCTGGGTGGCTCAGTTGCTTAAGTATGTGACATCAGCTCTGGTCATGATCTCACGGGTCATGGGTTTGAGCCCCATGTCAGACCCTGTGCTGAAGCTCAGAGCTTCAGATTCTGTGTCTCCCTCATTCTGCCCCTTCTCCACTTGCACTCTGTCTCTCTCTCTCTCTCAATAATGAATAAAAACATTAAAAAACATTCTAAAATTAAAAAATAGAAAGAAAAACAAAATTGGAAGACTTCCCTTCCTGATTTCAAAAGTTTTTATAAAGCTACAATAATCAAAACAGGTGGCACTGGTAAAAAGATAGACATATACATCTGTGGAAGATAACAGAGCATCCAGAAATAAACGTATGCACATTTGGTCCATTGATTTTTACAAAAACACTAAGGCAATTCAATGGAAAAAGGAAAGTCTTTTCAACAAATGATACCTGATAAACTATACAGAAAAAAAATTACCATTGACCCTTATGTCACACCATACATAAAAATTAACTCAAAGTGAATCATAGACCAGAATTTGAAGTGAAAACTCTAAAACTTTCTACAAAAAGCATAGGAGAACTATGACCTTGAAGTAGAAGACAGATGTTTCTTGGATAGAATGCATGAAGCACATGCCTTAAGAGGGAGAAAAATAATATGTTGATCTTTGACAAAATTGAAATGATTACTCTTTGAAAGCCATCACTAACAAAATAAAGCAGCAAGTCACAGACCTGGAAAAAATATTTGCCAAGTATATATCAGACAAGTACTTATATCCAGAATATATAAAGAATTCATATTACTCAATAGCAAGAAGATAACCTAATTTTTAAAATAAGCAAAAAATAAATAAATAAGTAAACAGAGCACCTGGGTGGTTCAGTTGGTTAAGACTCGATTTCGGCTCAGGTCATGATCTCATGGTTTGTGAGATGAAGCCCCACATCGGGCTCCACACTGACAGCATGGAGCCTGCTTGGGATTCTCTCTCTCCCTCTCTCTCTGCCCTTCACCCCACTTATGTGCTCTCTCTCTCTCTGTCAAAAAAAAATAAACATTTAAAAAATAAATAAAATAGGTAAAATTTTAAAGCAACACTTCACCTTAAAAGACCTACAGTTGACCTACATAAGCATATGAAAGGATGTTCAAATTATTAGTCATTGGGGAAATGCAAATTGAAATCATGAGAGTCCATTATACATCCAACTAATAAATATATTTTTAAATTTTTTAAGTTTATTTGTTTACTTTGAAAGAGAGAGTGCATGTGGAGCAGGGGCAGAGAGAGAGGAAGAGAGAGAATCCCAAGCAGGCTCTGCACTGCCACCATGGAGCCCAATGTGGGGCTCAAACTTATGAACCATGAGATCATGACCCGAGCTGAAATCCAAACTTGGATGCTTAACCACCTGAGCCACCCAAGTGCCCCAGTGTTTAAACCAACAGTAGCAAGTGTTGGTGAGAATGCAGAGAACTGCTGTTGAAAATTTAAAAATTGGACAATCATTTTGGAAAACAGTTTGGTAGTTCCTTTAAAAGTTCAACATCTGGGGGAGAGAGGGCAAGATGGCGGAGAAGTAAGGAGCTCCGTACTTGCACTCGCGCCCATACATCACACAGAAAAGATCTGAAGCCATTGGAAACCTTACAAACCCTGAGAGATTGGGAGAAAAAAGACGCAGAATCCACTGAGAGAGCCTTCTAACGTGAGTGCGAACCGGGGAAGATAAAATCGGGCCGGGATCGGAGACTCCAGGGTGGGAGGCGATCCCCCTCTACCCTCGACGGGGAGTGAGAGGG